>NW_023458693.1:139797-141356 GCF_013731165.1 Rhagoletis pomonella
TTAGAATGGCTTCACTTAAGACAGCCTACCTAAATTATCCTCAGGTTGTGAATATAAGAATTAGCAAAAATGACCATGAAGTGCGTTGTACGATATGCGGAAATTCACTACTGGTGGTTAGGAAAATATTCAAGACCACGTTAAAGGCGCCTCTTTTTCCAAGTTGTGTCACCGTCAAGATAAATTTGTTCGTTTATAATTAAAAATTTAGAACTTGAGCGTTTCATCATTATCAATCTTTCAGTTCTACGAATTGTGCCATATATTCACTTGGCACCATATTCACTTGTATCTTCGTTTTTGATTTGGATGATACGTGTCTTAGTCGATGGGTTCAGGATTATGGCAGCCGTAATCTAGATATGTTAAACTAAAATATATCCCTGGTTATTTTCCAGCACGTTGAGATTTATTTTGACATGTACTTACATGTTAGGATTCTTAGCCGTTTCTATGAAAAGCCAAAAGTTAATTAATTTAGAATAGAATTTTTACTTAAAAACCAATAGTATTAATAATAATACTCATAAAGAGCCTAAGTAAATCAGAACGACTTATGTTATTTCGAAGTAAACGATTGTAATGCACTGCAATGCTAAGAAAAATTATAAAAATAATGTACATACCCAAATCGCTAATTAATTTTTTAAGGAAAAACTACACACTCCTGTGCTATTTTTGATTACTTTGATACTTATTTTAAGCCATCTTACAAAACCTTTTATCAAGTTAAAAAATTTTTGAGGAGGACAAATCACGTTTGAGGAGGACAACCCTCCTCAAAGGAGGACGGTTGGTCAGCTTATTAATATGGTATTTTTATTATAGAAATTTATGTGCGCTATGTGTTTTCTGCCATCTGCTGTAATTACTTAAGACGTAAACGTCTTGGATGTTCACCAAACCGGTCTATAGTTTTTATCAATAATCTCAGATTGGTTCTCTTATACAAAGCTTTCGATGTACAAGGGCCAATGGGAAGGCTTAGAAGACACAAACCTAAAGACAAGGTAATAAACAATTGAACTATAAATTTATTTATTAGTTTACCGTTCAATCCATTTTCGCTCATTGTCGACTGCAGCCAGGCGTTACGTGGTGGTTTTTACGTGGAGGATTCCAGGCCTAGTGCACAACCAGACCTCGGGTGAATTTTTGTGCGAGCCCCTTGTTCCTAAACAGAAATCATGGTGGACACACTGTACAGACTTCAGTGTACCCTTAAAACAAATACGTAGAAGCGCATCTCGCTCGCGATGCCTAGGGAGTCTTAACGGCAACGTAAGAGTCGGGATTAAGTATAGTCGAGCAACTCTAGCTGCATAACCAAACACTCCACTATACCTCATTGCACCAGTTATAAATCCCTATGCGCCGGAGAATTTGATGAAAAACCAATCGGAAAAGTGGCGGTTTAATGATTTTTTTTTTTCATTAAATAAAAATGGGCGCCAAATTCATGATTCGCCCGCGACGCTTGGATTGTAAGGGCCCTCTTCTTTACAAAATAATGTGTAACAAACGTCTTTTTTTAACCGACTTCCAAAAAAGGAGGAGGT
>NW_023458693.1:141456-144886 GCF_013731165.1 Rhagoletis pomonella
CGGAAATCACCACATTTCCTCATCAGACTTCTTTCAGTAGGATTCGAACCGACGATCCCACTGACTCAGCCCGTTGCCTATGCACCGTGCTAAGTACGCCTTGTAAATTATCGTTTGCTTTTTTCCACTATTTTCATTTTTGTAATGCCAACACAATCAAGCGCAGCTATTCCGCATTCTAATAAAATTATAGTTTAAACTAGTAATTTTTAGCAAAAAAAAAACCGACTTCAACTCCCATATAAAAAGAAAAATATATATATATATATCTCATGATCCGCTGATCGGATCTTAACCAGATTAGTATGGGACCACCTCTGAGACACTACCTTTCCGATGCAAGAACTATCGAAATCGGTTGACGTGCTCCAAAGTTATGCGGTAACATACATAAAAAAAAAAAAACAAATAAAATATTCCGACGAACTGATAACCTCCTCCTTTTTTGGAAGTCGGTTAAAAACTAAAACCTCCCTATTATAATTGCCATTCGTACTGTCATCAGGTATGTAACTTGAGAATAGAAATCACTGCATCTTTTGGGCGCATCAAACGGCAGATATTCTAAGAAGCCACAAAACTCAGCGCACCACTGTTGTGATCAGTGTTGCCAGAAAGAGTCCCCTAAAAATCTTAATTTTTTCCAAAAAAATCTTCAAAATAAGATTTTAAAGCTAAAAAATCTTTTCGATCCCAAAAAATCTTCAATTAAAAATACCTAAACAGAAACACTAAATTCGATATTGTCCTTACGGCTGTAAATAGCCCTTATTATGTTGGTTGAAAAAATTACCAACTTCAAGTTATAAAGTCCTTTTTATAAGAACTTAAACTTAAAATGAATATTGCCTCGTATCATCACAAAATTTGTAGCACAGTTAACATATGTACATATACACTGGCTAAAATATAAGTAGGGGCGCGACATTTTGCAAGTTTTGACCGACTTCAAAAAAGGAGGAGTTTATCCATTCGTGCGAATATTTTTTTTATGTATATATGTTGCCGCATAACTTTGGACTACTTGAACTGATTTCGATAATTCCTTTTTATCGGAAAGGTGGTAACTCAAGGGTGGTCCCATACTAATTTGGTTTAGATACGGACATTGGATCATGAAGAAATTGACGATACATTTTTATATGAGAATTGAAGTTTCTTGTGTTTTTTGTTTAAAAATTACTTGTTTTTTTTATGAAAGAGTAGCTTGTTGTCTATCAAACACCATAAGTCCAAACTTCAATCTTTGTACAACAGTTAAGAAAATTCGACAAAGTTCCATAACAATTTTGAGCTTTTTAATTCGATTTTTTATTGATATTTTTACATGGACGTTGTTTTATAAATCTCACCGCCCCTTTTTTTTCGTTATACATTTATCCATGTATACCACTGATGGGATCCGCCTTGCCCGCGGGCAAAGCTCTTTTAAGCTTTCTATATATTTTGTATAGACGCGAGCGGAGTAAACGCTCTCTCTGTCCGTCGCAATGTAGACCCATCAGCAAATGTTTCTTAAATGGAGGTTTACTTGAAATTTTCCGTTGTTGTCATTTAAACTAGAGGGGATACAAAAGACCGTTTGTTCTTTTACTCCACTCTCTAGCTCTGCACTAGAGTATATGTTTTACTGTGCGAGAGAAGAAGGCAGATAATATTGTAGGGCATTTCGTATTTATATTTTCTTCTTCCTTAATTTGCTACTTACAATGATGTAGCAAGGATAATATAAATCAGGGTTGTTGCGAAAATAAAAGTCCTTTCCGGATAATAAACAAACCGCCTGTCCAAATTAAACCAATTTGGTATCATATGAAAGAGGACTGAAATAGCTTTCAAACAGAAATAACGAACGACCTCTATTTATATTTTTGTATAATTTAATACTAAAGAAATGCATATACCTGACACAAGGTTTATTTTATGGTAATTAATTAACATTTTTTGTTGAAATATTTTTCAATATGTGGCTTTCCTCGTTTAGACATTTCAGTTTTAAAGCTATTTAAGTGTTCTTTCATTTGATACCAAACTTGTTTAATTTGGAAAAGCCGTTTGTTTATTATCCGGAAATGACTTTTATTTCGGAATAATATTCGCAACAACCCTGATATAAATAAGTTAACAATTTTAACTTAAACATTAAAAATATTACATCATACACAAAAATCTTCATTTTGAAGATGTTTTTAGTGTAAAATTTTGGTTTTTAAAAAATCTTCCTTTGAAGATTTTTCATAAAAAACAGCCCAAAGAATCTTCATTTTCAAGATAAATCTTGACTTATGGCAACGCTGGTTGTGATTTCTAATGCGCTTCAAATTATGCCGCTGCAAAAAAAAATTAACTTGTGTGCATTTCCTTAGCACTTACAATCTAACTTTTGTGGCATATTTTCAGGCCCAGTAATAACCACAATAGTGATGAGCTGAGTTTTTTGTGCTGGTGCTTTGTCCAGAGCTTTTCCTCTAGTCCAGAGCTTTTCCTCTAGTCCAGAGCTTTTCCTCTTTTGTAAATGCTATACTGCATTGGTGTCTTTTTTTTGGCTGTCGTACCAGAGAATGTTAATGAAATGAGAAGGAGCAAATGTTAATGTTAAATTTTTTTAGTACTACTAAATTCTGAAAGGCTTGAGATGCGGGAGTTCACCAAAATAAATATTTGATGCGAGAGTTCACCAAACTAAATTTTTTACCACAGAAAGAGATGAAATTTTTCACCTTTTTGCTTTGCTCTTGCGATATACCGTTAGGCTAAAATACAAATTGGCTATTCTTAGATTTTTACAAGAAAAGCGGAGAAATGGTAAAAAAATACCAAAAATGTAATTTGGCTATTTTTAGATTTTGTCAAAAGTAGAAATGCGCCAAAATGTAAAAAAAGTGGGGAAGGGGAAAATGAAAGCAAATTAACTAAGGTCCAAAGTTGTCAAAACGAAAAATTCTTGTAAGCGCGCGGTTGTCGTTTTATGAAAAGTGAATTTTAAGTCACACACTTTTCAATTGACACTTCATGTAAATATTAAAAAAAAATTAAATTAATTAAAAAAATATATGATTGTACATTTGTGGCAAAGATCAGAGTTTCTGACTGGAAACTCCTGGCATCAAGCCTTTTATCCATATATAAAACCAATCATTAATTTATTTTTTTTTTGCTTAAAAATAATAATTAGTTATAGGTAATTATTATTAAAAATTTCGGGACTTATTCCTTTTATTAAAGTGTCGCTACCTCAGAAAATGATATTTTGAGTTTTTTGAATAATCATTACCCTTAAGTGAAAAAATAAAACTCAATAATTTTTATCTTTGAGCGAAAAAATAAAAATCATAAAAGAATCACTATTTTTTATCAAAAAAATAAAAATCGTTTAATAATAATTTTTATTTTGAGGGAAAAAAATAAAACTCAAGTATTAATTATTAAA
>NW_023458693.1:144986-147924 GCF_013731165.1 Rhagoletis pomonella
TTTTAGCTTCTTTGGCACTTTCCAGAAGGAAGACTTTTGGAATCTTATTTCCCAAAAATTTGTCAATAGTCTTGCTAAGATCTTCTAAAACGAACTTTAATTGCCGTTCTGATTTTGAAATCATGGGAGCTGTAGCGATTGAACCTAAGGTGTGACTAGATGTAGGTGGCTGAGGTGCTGGTCGTGAGGCTATCACTCCCGCTGCTTGCAAACTATCTTTTAGTGCTTTAGCTTCCATTTCCATGGTCAAAATTAGAGTTGAGGTATTATTGAAAAATCCCCTAATTTGCTCTGCATGGTTATCTTTAAAATAAGGGTTTCCTTTAGGGTTGAAGAGGCCTCTTTGAGGATACACTCGTTCTCCTCAAATTGCCTAGACAGATCGGTTACCACACCCCTCCAACGTTGGATCTGTCCCTCTTCAATATTTTGCCCCCTAAAATTTTTTATTTCCTCATACAGAGCAGAGATTCTGCTTGCAATGGTTTGATTTTCGTTAAGCGCAGAATCCATTGCTTTTAAATTTTTTTTATTAAGGATTTAATACACATAAAAAACTATGTAGATAAAAGACTAAGAGTATATATGTATGAATATATTAATACTTACCACTACTCTTATACTGCCAATTTTAATTTGAAACAAAAAAAATTTCACTTTTCAAAAAAACTCACTTAGGGTCACCAACTGTTTACGCGGGGGTTTGGTAGATAACTGACGCTCTGGTGTCCCAGAGCCGTTATTTATAACAAAAACTTTTAACCTACACATACACAATTCTTACCCTAACCATAGTATATCTAAAACATGTGTGTTGCACTACACATGTAGTAGGTATGTATAACTTATCTAGAAAAACACTTAAACCGACAGTGCCAGGAAGTAATAAAAATAGTATACGGTTTCACTTGCATTTTAAGCCAATCGCATTTCATAACATTTAAGAAATGCATACGTGACTATTCCCATACACCCTGGCACTGAATTGTAATGTCTATAATTGCCAACTAAACAACCCTAAAGGCTCTGTTATGCATACTTGGCATTGCTTGAGAGTTGTCACATAAGGAATCCGTTAAATGAGCTTCGCGTGTAAGCGGTTACCCAACGCACAGCATTACATACGTAAAAGTCTGTTGGTTTTTGATTTCTACGTAAAAATGGTATAGCAGTGCATGCAATGCCAAGTATGCATTACAGAGCCTTTAGGTCATGTTGTGCGCATGTGCACTATGTATGTATGTGTACAATGCCGTTGCACGTGCGCACAATTGCTACCTTCTATTGTTCTACTTATCGGCCTTACAATCGTTACCACATGCTGAGGACATGCGCATCCTAAATGTGTGCCCTATGAGTGTGCGTAACTAATCTTAAGACTTGTGCAACAAGACTTAACAGTATTTTTAGCCAAGATACAGCTTCTCCATTGGTGTTTTTCTTTCTATTATTCGTTGATTCCTTTAGTTGTTGTGTCGAAATGAAATCTTTCTGAGCCATTCGTACTACCAAAAATGGGTTTTTCTTTTTACATACTTCTATTAAATTATAATAATGCTCAGGTATGTATAAATAATTCGATTTTCTTATTTTAGTTTCTATCAAACCAAAATCGCGACCATTTGGAAAAAAAAAATGGCCGGGTACCATAAATTTATGATCAACTGTTTCAACATTATTATCAGATGACTGAACAATTTTTAACCAAATTAAAGCTGTGTTAATGTTACGATTTTGTCCTGAGCAGGTATCACTGTAAGCTATGACGTGCTTTTGACTAGTAATGTCCCGAATGTGCTTTAATATGCAGGACGCAACTTCCTGTGATCCTCTTGAGGCGATTGTTTCATCCCATGTATACATTTTAGCATTTTCATTGTGGAAATTATGAAAGCCTAAATTGTATACATACATGTTGCGCTTATAATAAGCTACCGAAACAGAAAGTTTTGGATAAGCAAGTGCTTTCTGTAGATCAAATGTGAATCCGTAATATTCGCTCGGGTTATCTTTTGCTTTTTGCATGTCATCTCTTAAACTTTTTCTAGCATGTTCGGCACTGTTAAGATGTGAATCATGAATTTCCATAAGATGCAACTTCTCGTCTTCATTACTGGATGCTTCAATTTTTAGTTTTAGCGAATCACACTTTTGGCACGTGTCTTTACGAGGAGTATGAAAATCAAGGTTGAACTCCGTATTGAAGATTTTCCTGTAAGTCCACTCCTTAACACGTGATGTATTATTTTCATCACATTTTTTCACATACAGCTCATACATTTTTCGAATATCTAAGTCAGAACTTAGATACTTTCGACCTGAAGTGTGATGTGATCTCGTGTAATGGCTCTCACATGCTGGAAAACTCAGAATATGTTCTCGTACCACTTTAATTTTTTCTTCATCTGTTTTTCTAGATGAACCAGCCATTTTGCCACGACCATCAGTTCCAGGTGTTTTAACATTTGGGACACGGCTTAATCTTCCGTTAGATATTTTAAAAGTATCCAAAAAAAAAGTTTTGCAAACAGAAACTTCTGAATTCCGTACATTTAGATGAAACTTAAAACTACACTTTCTCATATATCCTTCGTAATTTCTGGGTCATCTTTGCTTTATTGATTGTTTTCGAACCAAACCATACACAAACAAATTCTGTTTTTCGAAACTTGCTAATTTCCAAAAACAATCAAAATTAGCTTTCCTGTCTTCATATCCGATT
This sequence comes from Rhagoletis pomonella, assembly GCF_013731165.1. NCBI lineage: Eukaryota > Metazoa > Arthropoda > Insecta > Diptera > Tephritidae > Rhagoletis > Rhagoletis pomonella. Next base: position 147,709 of record NW_023458693.1, read on the forward strand.
CCATTTATACATTTTTTGGAACAAAGGCAATCTTTATTTTCGAAAAGTTTACCACTCACATGCTTAGACTCTTTTGTTTCATATTCCTCTCCACTATTTCTCTTCATTTTTCTTATATTTTGTGCATAATTACGTGGATTTCGTGTCCTCTTTCTTGATTTCAAGTTGCTTTCTTCCATTTGTAAGGGTTCGGAATTCACTTCTAAAGTATGAACT
>NW_023458693.1:148024-152285 GCF_013731165.1 Rhagoletis pomonella
AAAAACCTCTAAAAATATTCCTAATGATTAATCTAACCATTTCTGAGTGATGAGAGGTCTCGCATGGTGTCGGTTTTCATGTAACTTCAAAAAATAGAACCTATGCACATCTATGTAGAATCCCAGTTCTTTAATTTGACTTCTCATTTTGGAAATTCGAAATAACTTTGCAATTCTAATTAAAAATATTATCAGCCTATAGTTTTCTTAAAACTCTTCCGTTTGACACTAATATTTCGATAATTCATTTATGTATCTTTCGTATAACTAAAACAAATTCGAATATTCAAATAGGTGGCAACCTCTTTAAAGGTATTTTCAAACTAAAGTCTTTCGCCTGACATTGTTATAAATATTTCAAGTAACTGAAATACTTCTAAATATAGTTCTTAAATAAAGGATTTTAAACCCATTTCCATTGAGTACCATCGGTTAGTAATTCATTTATCTTTTTAAATAATTTTAGTTTAGCCCTTTACGCTGGACAACCCTCAAGCACATCAAAAATGTTCTAAATTGTCAAACTAAGTATTTCTTGAAGCTCTTTCATTTGACATCCATCGTTAATATTTCATATAACTTGGGTATAAAATAGTTAATTAGACTTCTCAAATAGATAGCAAACCTATTCAAAATATTTCCAAACTACTACCTTCTTAAACCTCTTTTGTATGACAACCTTATTTACTTACCAAATTCCATTAATTAAAATTTAATTAATTTTTTTTTTACATGTAGCAACTCTCCTATACGTAGTTAAGTTATAAAGCCTTTTCAAAACTATTTCGATTGATACCCATATTTAATAACTGACTTAACTTTTTAATTATTTTGAGCTTAATTTCTTAACAGGTGGCAACTTTTTTCGAAAAAGTAAAACCTTCTTGAACACACGCTAAGCCCTTTAATCTGGTACCTCACTTTTGAAAATCGAACTTACGGTGCGGATTTGAGGGCATTGAGTTTAATTATTTAACAGGTGGCAACTCCTTTCGAAAAAATAAAACCAGTTTGCGCATCTACAGGCCAAGCGCTTTAATTTTACACCCCATTTTTGAAAATCTAGCGAACAGTGCAGATCTTTTATGCTGCACAAAAAATGCCTTCGCGTATTATATATATAGATTATATATATAGATACCTTTTTTAAGTACCCCATTGCCTTAATTCAAATTGAATTTGATTGTTTAAACAGGTGGCAACCCTCCTACACGAAGTAAAGTATTTTCAAAACTACTGCGATTGGTACCCAAATGGTAAATATTGATTTAACTATTTAAATTATTTGAATTTAATTTTTAAACAGGTGGAAACCCTATTCAAACACTTTAAAAGTATTCTAAACGTTCAAACTAAAGATCTCTTAAGATTCATTCGCTTGACGTCCATATTTTTATACTTCATATAAATTAGACTTTCCAAGCAGGTGGCAACACTCTTCAAAATGTTTAAAAACTACTACGTACTTAAACTTCATCGTCTGGCACACATACATATTTATATTACCTAATTCCCTTAATTCAAATTGAATTTGATTTTTTAACAGGTGGCAACCCTCATAAGTTAAGAAACAAAGATTTTCAAAACTATTTCCATTTATGCCCATTTTGTAATAATTGGTTTAGCTTTTTAAATAATTTGAACTTAATTTTTAAAAAGGTGGCAACTCTTTTCGAAAAAGTTAATCCGTTTTGCACACCTACATCCAGACAGAGTTGGGAAAATTTATTCGAATGACGAATAACAAATGAATAAATTGTTTTTCTTGTTATTCGTAAATAATAAATAATTTTATTTATTCAAAAAAAAAATATTCGAATGACGGATAAATTATTTTATTCGTTATTCGAATAACTATTATCTTCATTAATTATTCGAATAACGAATAAAATAATAATAAAACAAGTAATTTATGTATATAGATATGTACCCCTGGATAGATTTAAATCAAATTTTCGGAGGTTATTCCATCTATTTATTGTACAATCAGGTTGCAATTCATAATGGTGCTGCAGTCGAAATCATTAGAAACCCCATATGTCTGGACTACTTTGTTTTTTATGTTTATATTATACGAATTTACGATGTCTCACGTCGTCATACACCCTAAATGCGACCGCTTGATGAAATTGCTCGGGCGGCCATTGCTGCAGCAGTAAGACTCAAGGAAACCAGCTCTTGGATATTTTAAAAGTGGCGAATCAGCAAGGAAAGTTTCGACCACATCCTTCCAAGAAAGACCACTGTTGGTATATCAATGACCGAATTTTACATCGAGGATTTTTGGCTCTCCTATAATAGAAAACGCACATCTGTGCTCTTCAGCTTCCTTATAAGGACTTTTGTTGGCCTACATGACATAAGACTAGAGGTTGACGCATCGGACCAATGTTGTAGTTGCAAGATCATAGAAGAAGATTACGCACGCTTAAAAAAGATCTCACAAGTGGAAATAAGACCATCGGTAAAGCTCATGACATTGAAAGGAATTTTTTCTTGCATATAGCATCAGAGCGCTATTTTTTTGGCAGAAATATGTGTGAGAAGGGTTCTGCTCTTTAGTTGTTCAACCTAAATTAAGAATTTTTACTTTACCCAAATTTGGTTTTCAACGCTATTCTTGCATTGGCCAACGCAAAAAATCTTATCAGGGGCCGCGAAACCAGAGGGAATCAGCTAACTCACAATCCTTGAAAATAGAAATAAAATTAAAGGGTGGCTCAATGTGTTAAAAATGAGTTTTATTCATTATTTAAAATAACGAATAAAATAACGAATAAATTATTCGCAAGCAATAAAATAGCGAATAAATTATTCGTGAATAAGTTATCTGCGAATAATTATAATACGGATAAAATTTTATTCGAATAATTATCTAAATAACAATTTATTCGAATAATGCCCAACTCTGCATCCAGAGCCCTTTGATTTGGTACCTCACTTTTTAAAATCGAACGAACGGTGTGGATCTGATGGCATTGATTATTAAATTATTTGAATGCAATTTTTTATCAGGTGACAACACCTTTCAAAAAAATAAAACCAGTTTGCACATCTACAGGCCAGGCGCTTTACTTTGACACCCCATTTTTGAAAATCGAGCGAACGGTCCGAATCTTTTATTCGGAACAAAAAATGCCTTCGCGTATTATTTTGAACTTAATTTTTTAAAAGGTGGCAACTCTTTTTGAAAAAGGTAAACCTTATTGCACACCTTAAGGCAGAGCCCTTTGATTTGACACCTCACTTTTGAAAATTGAATGAACGGTGTGGATCTGATGCCATTGAATATTAAATTATTTGAATGCAATTTTTTATCAGGTGGCAACTCTTCGAATGAGTAGAACCTTATTGCACATCTACAGACCAAGCGCTTTAATTTGACATCTTATTTTTGAAAATCGGGCGATCGGTACAAATCTTTTGCGCTGCACAAAAAATCCCTTCGCGTATTATATATATAGATATTGCAATGTGGGTATCAAACTAAAGAGTTTTAAGAAGACATACAATCGAAAATATGTTTGAGCTGCAATATGGGTGGCAACGAAAGGTATTTGAAAAATCTTGATTAGGAAAAATTTTTAATAGCATTATCACCTATCTAAAAGTAAAGACTAAAAATATTGAAATTAAATGAAATATTACATAGCAGGTTCCAACTGAAAAATGTTTGGGAAAGCTTTACTATATACAACATTTTATCAAACGAGGAGATCATATTATCAACGATGAGCTGGTACACAAATTACTTAATATAAAAAATTAAGAAATAAGTAATTTTTAAGCAAAAAACACACCGGTTCCAATTCTTATATAAAAATTTAATAGTTCCGTTAATTTTTTCATGATCCAATGACCAGATCTAAACCAAATTAGTATGGAAATCGGTTGACGTGGTCCAAAGTTATGCGGTAACATACATAAAAAAAAATATTCCGACGAATTGATAACCTTCCCCTTTTTTTGTAGTCGGTTAAAAACTATTGAAACAAATAACAAAATGATAAAAGAGTAACGAAAACAAAAAACTATCCAATGAAAGCTATTTAAAAATACTTAATGAACACTTAGAATTGTTGGCACCATTCCTTAGCAACATAAATCAGTTAACTTTTAATCGTAAACAATTTCGTTTGGGGTCGCCATAGCCTACTACGTACGTGCGAGTAAAGAAATTTTGAATAACATGAGATAATAGGTGCGTTCGTTAGAAATCTCCAGCAGAAACCAACCAACTGCCAAATTTCGGCGAAATGTC
>NW_023458693.1:152385-155107 GCF_013731165.1 Rhagoletis pomonella
TTATGATAAGTAAAAAGTGCAACACTTATCAACTTTACTTTTCAATAAAAAGGCTTATCTAAAAGTTGTAAAGTGATAAATGATAAGTCATTGGTGCAATTGGGCCCAGGGCCCTATTCCACAAAACAACTTATCAACTTTTCACTTTGTACTTATCGATTTGTATTTTATTGCAAAGTGAAAAGTGGTTCTGTTCCACAATATTCTTTGCAAATCTCACTATGCGCTGAGCTTAGTTTTGCAAAGGCTTTGCTAAGAGAGCATATTTTTGCAAAGACTTTGCACTCTCTGTATAGTCTTTGGGCTCTCTTGCAAAGTGAGCGTGCAAAGTGTTCCACAAAGCTTTTAATCAACTTTGCATTTCTGTCATATCACTAATCACTTTGCATTACTAAGGTAAAGATTTAAAATGAGCCGCAAAATAAAAATTGGAAAAAAATTGCAGTTTTGAATATAATAAAAGAAAAAAAAGACATTTTATTTGCAAATTTTCAAAACAATAAAATAAGTATTTTTTTATAAAATTATTGTAAATTTCAAACATAATTAAGTTTACTAGAGTGCCAGTTACTGTCGAAATTCGACAGTTTTTCTAGTTTTTAGGAGCCTTGGAGAGGTTTTCTAACTTAACACGTAGCAAAACTTATACGGTACAAATTAACTTACCGGAACATCTTCTGCTTTGGAACTAAAACATATCTAATTTTTTTTTTATCTTAGAAGGTCTTTGGAGGACTTCGGCAGGACTTGGGAATTGACCCCAGTTCGATGGATTTTAAAAACACTGAAGTTCGATGAATTTAAAAAACACAAAAATCCGATAACTCAACAAAATTCGTTAACTCAACCAATTTCGATAACTGTGAAATTCTACGGCTCGATAAATTTCGATAGCTCAAAAATGAAAATTCTTTGGATACCTTTATAAATTTTTACTTTTGACATCACCACATTTTCGAAAACTATCTAAACATTTTGATAACTCGTTACACTCTATTAAGACGATTATATAACCTTGAAATTTCGATAAATCGATATATTTTGAAAATTCCATAAACGCTTCGTTGAACCAACCAATTTCAGTAGATCAATAATTATCGATAACTCTGTAAGTTGAAAGAACTCCATGCATTACGACACCTAGATAAATTTCGTTAAGTCTATAAATAATGATAATGCAATAAATATCGATAACTTGATACATTTCTTTAACTTGACAAATTTCGTTAATCCCACACGTTTTTATAGCTCGGTAACTATCCGTAAATTTGGAGAACTAAGTTTCTGTGTCTATAAATTTCGGCAACTCAGTAAACATTGATCAGTTGGAATAATTCTACTTAACTTAATAACTTAATAAGCATGGGTAAATTTCGATAATTATAAACTTTGATGATTAGATAAATTTCGGTAACTTTTATGGCTGATTTTATTTCGATTCCTATCGGAGAATTTTACTTCAGTTACCCTAATTCTTATGTATTTCTCATTGTCTCCATTTTCGCCTTTATCTCCATTTTCGCCTTTATCTTCACTTGTGCCTTCTTTTTTGTCTTCATCGTTGCCACTTGTTTCCTCTTCTTCATATTTATCTTTATTTCAAAGTTTGATTTCATTTCCAAGCAAAACAAATTGCGAAACAGCTTAAATTTAACAGGTTGCAAAAACAACCATACACAAATATGAAGATTTTTAAACGACGATTTTCAACCAATTTCGAAACTATAAAACTCCTCATCTACAGAAAATTACCTTTCCAACGGTATTTTTAGTTTTGAAATCGGTAAATTTACCTTGGTCTTCATCTTTGTTTTTATCTTTCATATCTCTGCTTTTATCCTTTTCTTTATCTATTCACGTAGATGAGATGAGGTGTGATGACGTGATAAGATATGACGTTATTTTTATGTGATGTGATAGGATGTCATGTCATGTGCTGTCATATCCTGTGATGTCATGTCATATGATGTCACACCATATGATGTCATATCATGTGATGCCACGTCATGTAATGCCATGTCATATCATGCGATGTCAAGTCATGTGATGTCATGCCATATAATGTGTTGTCTTATTATATGATGTTATGTCACGTGATATCGTGTGATGTGATATCATATTATGTGATGTCTCATCACATCATGTGATATAATGTGATGTGATGTCATTTAATGTGATCATATTCCATGTTCCGATTATTATATAGATAACCCTGTCGATAAAAATACCGATAACAATATCCATAAACGGGGCACCGAAATTGCGCATATGGAAACTGTGCATTTAGACATTATTTCGGTTTCAACCGAAACTGTGCATGTATGCTTTATTTCGGTTTTTACCATATGCATTATTTCGGTTTTAAACCGAAACTGTGCATGTATGCATTACTTCGTTTTTTTTCATATGCATTATTTCGCTTTTAAAACGAAAGTATGCATATGCATAATTTCGGTATTTTCTCATATGCATTATTTCGGTTTTCAACCGAAACTGTGCATGTATGCATTACTTCGGGTTTTTCATATGCATTATTTCGGTTTTCAACCGAAACTGTGCATGCGTGCATTATTTCGGTTTTTGTTATATGCATTATTTCGGTTTTCAACCGAAACTGTGCATGTATGCATACCTTCGTCTTTCACATATGCATTATTTCGGTTTTCATCCGAAACTGTGCATGTATGCTTTATTTCGGTTTTTGCCATATGCATTATTTCGG
>NW_023458693.1:155207-155608 GCF_013731165.1 Rhagoletis pomonella
TCGGTTTCAACCGAAACTGTGCATGTATGCTTTATTTCGGTTTTTGTTATATGCATTATTTCGGTTTTCTAACGAAAGTGTGCATATGGATAATTTCGTTTTTTCTAATATGAATTATTTACTTCTACTTAGTAAGGGTTTTAATCCCTAAGCGCGGCTGAAAGCCGCCTACGCAGAGAAAAGTTCTGCGCAAAAATACGTCCGCCCTTCTTTTCCGGCAATACAGAAAGGAGAATTCTACTTAGTAAGGGTTATAATCCCTAAGCGCGGCCGAAGGCCGCCTACGCAGAAAGAAGTTCTGCGCAAAAATACTTCCGGCCCCCTTTTCCGGCAACACAGAAAGGAGAATTCTACTTAGTAAGGGTTATAATCCCTAAGCGCGGCCTTCGGCCGCGCTTAGG
>NW_023458693.1:155708-157138 GCF_013731165.1 Rhagoletis pomonella
CACGCACAAATATTGCCGCTGATAAAATTTTTATCAGGCAATAAAAAGGACAGTTGGTAGGCAAAAACTTTTGCCTGTGGAGACGGGCCGTTATCAACATGTTTTTGTTAAGCCTAGAAAGTAATTTAGAATATATAACCTTTAATAAAAATAATCATCATATCAGCTTGCGTCGTCATCACTATCACAACATCTTCATCATCGCTATAAGAAGGAATAATTAACAACTGTTGTGCTTCTTTCGGAAAATCCTGCAATTCTTTTGGGGGGTAGTTTTCTCGTACTTGATACAACAGGGTCGGAACTAATCAAAAGTCTATTGAAAATATCTTCATTCGTCTTTTTTCTGTTGCACTTACGAGGAAAATGTTCTCTGTAGCTCTTAAAATATTTGTTTCGCGCCTCTAGAGCTTTTTCTGACAATTGACGTTTATTTTGTTTTGAACACGAAAAACCTATAGAGGACTCAAGCCAACTTTTGTTTGCTACAGGACCTATTCCAAAGAATTTTGACCTCAGAGATGAAATATCTCATATTTTCATTGCATTCTTTCAAATTTTCATCAGATGGCCTGATGCGATCTTTCATTTGTCCCGTTAAAACGTTAAATTTATCATTGAATCGATCGCAGCGTAAGTTTTTCATTATTTCACAAAGGCTTTGACGAGTAACCCAAATGATAATTGCGCTCGTTCCTATCTATATATATAATACGCGAAGGCATTTTTTGTGCAGCATAAAAGATCTGCACCGTTCGTTCGATTCTCAAAAATGGGGTGTCGAATTAAAGCGCTTGGCCTGTAGATGTGCAATAAGGTTTTATTTTTTCGAAAAGAGTTGCCACCTGTTAAATAATTAAACTCAAGTTATTTACTAATCAGTGCCCTCAGATCCGCACCGTCAGTTCGATTTTCAAAAGTGAGGTACTAAATTAAAGGGCTTAGGGTGTGGATGTCCAAGAAGGTTTTACTTTTTCGAAAGAAGTTGCCACCTGTTAAGAAATTTAGCTCAAATTAATTAAAAAGTTAAATCAATTATTAATTGTGGGTATCAATCGACATGGGTTTGAAAAGGCTTTATAACTTAACTACGTATAGGAGGGCTGCCACATGTTAAAAAAATGTAATTCAATTTTAGTTAAAGGAATTGAGTAAGGGAGTAAGGTATCGCTATATGGGTGTCATACAAAAGAGGTTTAAGAAGGTAGTAGTTTGAAAATATTTTGAATAGGGTTGCCACCTATTTTCTAATTGAACTATTTTTTTATATGAAATATTAACGATAGATGTCAAATGAAAGAGCTTCAATACATAGTTTGACAAGTTAGAACATTTTTGGTGTGTTTGAGGGTTGCCCCAGTTTAAAGGGCTAAACTAAAATTATTTAGTTTTAATATTTTTATTGAGCTTTGTACCACGATTGTTTATTA
>NW_023458693.1:157238-172114 GCF_013731165.1 Rhagoletis pomonella
TTTTTTTGTTTCCTCTCCTGTAACATTTCTAAAATAGGACTTAGCAACTTTTCACTCTAAGCTAGCGATATATGTTTTAATAAACAACAATAAAAATAAAATTTAATTAATACAAAAATACCACCCCATCCACTGGTTTTTGAATCAGCGCAAAAAATTGCCAAAAAGCAAGCTACATTTTTGCAGCAAAAGCCACAGTACTCATAAGCTGACGGCGTAAATTTGTAAATATATATCACCAACGGCAGCTAATTTATGTAAATTTGCCACAAACCTCTCACTTCACCATAGAATATGGTAGTTAAAATTGGTGTGGCGAACTCCTTGATCTCAGTGGTGAACTCTCGCATCTGAGATCTTCTAATTAGTACTTGAAAAAATGTTACTTAACATTTGCGCCTTCTCATATAAAAGTCTATCTGGGAACTTTGCAGCGCTTTAGCATTTAATTAACACCACTGTAAATATTGCGTTGCTGTAAGCAACATATCCTTTTCTGCATAACCAGTAAAAGATAATGTTTTCTTAACCGGTTAACATACTTTCATATTTCAAAATAACCCTCTGTTTATCATGGTGAAAATTGTTTGGATGTCTACAGAGAACATACATAAGTACATACAACGTTCTCTGATGTCTATTTAATTCACAATAATTACTTGGTTTATGACTCGGATAATTAAGCGTTTTGTTTGAATACGAAAATATGAAATAAGAAGTACCTACATATCCAAATTTCGGTCTGCTCTGGATGGGAAAAACATAATTGCGAAATACAAAGTTTGCGCACAGTATAGCCAGTAGCAAACCTTTTTGGGTTATTGTTGTAGTAATCGTTGTTGTTGTAGCTATATTCACCCTTGAGGAAGGCAATGGGTTGTGTGCTGCTATTTAAAAATCGTCTTGTAAATTATCCGAACTTAGCACAGTGCGTAGGCAACTGGCTGAATCAGTGGGATCGTCGGTTCGAATACTACTGAAAGGAGCCTGATGAGAAAATGTGGTGATTTCCGAAATAGCTTTCACTTCTACCATTTTTTAAAATTGTTCTTGCTTTTCCACAATAAGTTTTTTATTAAAAACGGCCTCAGGATTTTTAATTAATACAATTTATCTGTTATAGGAGGGCCAATAATCCTCGCTGTGAAAGTTTTCCGGTGCATTGGCTAAATGAGTCGTGTGATCTCTTGAATATCTTTCAAATGAAGCAATTGATATACCTTTCCTTGTTAATTCGCCAATTTTACAATTCGTGGTAATATTTATGAACTGTTTCTAGGCAGATGCAAAATCGCATGATCGTGCATGAGGGCGTCAGACAAACTTAACCCCATCCTTCATTTAGACATCTGAAAACTAAATTCGTATAACTTAAACATAGAGCCAAAGCAGACCCACCACAAGGGGTTTCTATAAATTTCGACTGCAGCGCCATCCATTGGTTCCATTTTCTGCAAAACCATTGCTTACCATAAAATGAATACGTGTTATGAATTTCAACCTCGACTCCAGCGGCACTCATCGGGTCAATTTTTATCAAAGGAATTTTCCATCATACAGGTACATAGCTCACATTTAAAATTTGAACGAAATCGCTTAATAAATACGATTTTTATAAATAACTCTACTGCAGCACCACCTGGCGAGTTTTTTAGTAGCATGTAATAGGACCATATAAGATAACCTCCGACAATCTGGCGGAACTCTATTCAGTGGTTTTTGATTTTAGTCCGAACAACCAAAAACCATATCATTTTATGCAAATAGGTATGTAGATAGGACAGTCTATAGCGAAACTCGAAAAATCAAAGCTCCATTCCTTGTGAAAAATTAAAAAAAGAATTCTTCAAAATTTTCACATAAATTTTACATTTTACTAAAAATTAAAAACTAGTTCAATGGGATTTAGAAATCTAGGGGAAAATGGTTTCCAATCGAATGATACTTACGCGTTTACGTAAATGTATATCGATCTAGCCTTTCCAATAATTACCACTTTTAGCTATAAGTACGGTATTGATAACAAATTGCAGAAAGTTAACGTGCGCGTTGCCAGAGATAAGTGAAATTAGAAGCATGGGGGTGCCACGCCCCCTTTTACATTACTTACCACTTGTCACCATAAGTACTGTATTGATAACATATGGGTGTTTCCATGAAAATGTCCACCAGGACTGAAAAAATAAAAACAACTGAAAAGGGTGTTTAAGACGAATTAATAAGAGAAAAATACTCGAATTTTTATATTATAGAAGTATTTCAGCTTATAGGAATTTTAAAACTCAAAAATGGAAGAGTAAAACTGAATGTCTCTTCGACTCAGTTTTCTCTAATGAAATGAACTATTTTCTCTTTTCTATTAACTAAATTAAGAGATTTGAAACATTACAATTACATCTTAAAATTAAATTTGCAATAACAACTTACTATAAAAGTTAGAAAAAGGAGAAATTAGAGCTCGAATAACGGTAATTTTTTGATTTGCTTCTGATAGTATTTTAATGTCGCGTACGTTATGCAAAAACATTGTATGTCTATGTCATTTGTATATTGACAGTCGCAGGTAATGCAGATTACAATTCTAGCTAAAGATATACAGTAAAATTTTCTTTCCAACCGAAGTAAAAAAAAATTTATTACCCTTTAAAGTTTGTCGCATACGTTATTGTAGGTACGAAAAATTCAATCAAATACATCAAAACCAATGTTAATTGCAAATTTTCCATTTAAATTATTTAGAATAGTTGTAAAATAATAAAATGGTGGCGAGAAGAGTTCTCAATAAATACATTTTATTACTTACGAGAAAAATTGTCGCGTACGTTATGTCGCGTACGTTATTGTTTTTTTTTAATATAAAACTAAAACTTCTCTTAAAATATGAAAGGATTGTAAAGGTACATTATTTAGCTTAGTTTAGGCATTTTTAAAGAAAAGGATAACTCTCATGATTCGCAGACTTTCGTATATATGCGTGTTTCCATGAAAATGTAAACCGAAAATGCAAGCAAATGAATTCAAACGGCTTTATAACTTAAAATTTCGTATTCAGATGGCGGAAAAAGGTTTTGGAAACGCGAAACGGTGGAGAGAAGAACTGAAAAAATTTAATTTAGTATGTGTTACTAGTAAAAATATTGTATGGAGGAAAAATCTGTCGCGTACGTTATGTCGCGTACGTTATTATAATTTTTTGTAATAAAACCTAACCAGAGATAATTTCTATTAAAAAATGGAAGGATTGTAAAGGTACATTATTTAGCTTAGTTTAGGAATTTTTAAAGAGCAGAAAAACTCTCATGATTCGCAGACTTTTGCATATATGTATATGTGCCTTAAAACCACTTCTTTTTTTGTCGCGTACGTTATCACCTGGTTTTGAACGGATATTTTCCACACCAAATTTTCGAGGCTGCTTATTTTTTTCTCAAACATAGTACCCTTTGGTTGCAACATAACCGTAATCTTTTTTTTCAGTAACTTCTATTTTTGATAGATTTACGTCACTCTATAAGCGTACGAATGTCGCGTACGGCTGTATGGAAACACCCATATGTATGTAACTGTGTCGAATTTCAGGACGTTAGCGTAAGCGGTTCCAGAGATACGCTACATGAGAAGTTCAGTTTGTATTGCAGGTGACACGCCCCTTTTTAAATGCATTTGCAATATATGCATCAGTGCTAAGTTTCAGTTCCCCACCGTAATTGGTTTTAGAGATATATTGGTTTTTTTACTCTTTAGTCTGTACAAGAATTTTAAGAATATACCGGGGACATGCCGAGTAAATTTTTGGTCGGAATATTTATTTTCAAGGTGCTGGCATATGTTTCAAACCAAATCGGTGCAGCCGCTAGCAGTTTAGTGAAATACATTGTACAGAGAACTGTATGAAACTGTAAAGCGTGACGTCTCAGATTTCTTAATTTTTTGGCAGCAACAACAAAAAGTTTTGATTTTTTTTAGCGAAATACCTTCAACACAGAAGTTCCAAAAAAGTGCGGTTAGTTATGCTTGAACACACTTAATTGAATGTCAATAAAATTAAGTTTGTGGTTATATCAAGGCGAAATTTTGAGAGCAGTCCGTTGCTAACTCTAAATATAAACAACGACGCACTGGAAAAAGTTAATACATTCAAATAGCTAGGAATAATGATCGACGATAAACTAAAGGAAAAAACAAAATGGATTCTATATTTTCAGTTAGAGCTCGGTACTTCGGTGAAAACTGCATTTAATTCCATACATTAGTTTTTGCGTGATGCGCTTACAAACATATAGACAGGATATCATGTTATGCAAACCTGTTACAACCCACCATGCAAAATATGAGAAATAGGCAACAATCGTCAATGGCAACAAATTGGCGACTCACCGATTTATTGCTGTGGTGACAAATCGGCAACATCACTCCGTTCATGTCAATTTTGAATAAAAAAGTTCTAAAAAATTCCGAAACTTATGAATATGCCGTCAATAGTATTGGCCAAAAGCATCTAAATTATGCCCAAGGACAAGATTGAAGAAATAGGAAGCCTCACAGCGAGAAAATTAATTATTTCCGATTGTAAGTTGCGATTTGGTATACAAAAAAATAAATGAAGTATTAAAAAGAATAAAATTATTCCAAATATCGCCTGAAGCGATAAGAAAAGGACTCATTCAGGTAATAAGAAAACGACTCGCCCAGGCGTGTTGCCTTCGGCGGACGTTTTAGAGCGACCGGTAATAGGAAATCGATTCGATGGCAATATTACCGGCAATAAATTTGTTTCCGAGGGCGACACGTTTTCTTATTGCCGGCAACACAAATTGTTTGGTGGGAATTGTATTATATGTATAAATGGTGTTGAAAAAACAAACAAACGCTCGTGTGAAAGCTCTATTTTTGTGTGTTGCTAAAATTTATACATGGCGATATTGATGGAAATACAAGCAATGTACTAGGAATTCACTTGATGATTTGATGTTGCTTGAGAATTAGGCAACTTGCGAGCCCCCAGGTTTTGTTATCAATATAATTAACATATGTAAGCTTTTCAGCTTGGGTGCCTTTCAATAAATAGAATAAACAAATATTCGCAAATAAATTTTATTTATTTTATAACTGACAATTAATGTACGCTTTTTGTTCTTTTTTCAGACTCCATTTTGATTTTGACTCTTTCAACCGTGCAACCAACTATCGCAAATCGGAAAATTTTTGCGGTTTCAAATCGGTTGCCGCTGAGACAGTGGAATGAAAAGTAAATGGCGAAATAAACATAAATAATCCGCTAGCTTAGTTTAAATTTATTTTTAACTCGCAATTACCCGGCAAGTTTCGCTGCGCCTTAAATGTATTTTTGTGTATTTTTCTTTTGTTAGTTAACATCTTTTCGAAGGTAATTAGAAAATATGTAAAGTACTAGCTGAACCCTGCTACGCTCTGCTGTGGCATATTTTTGTTACATGGATGATAAGCGATTAACGAAACAAAGCATACGTTTCATATAAGTTTGACTTTGTAATAAGTACTTGTGTGCACACAATATTTATCGATTTTCCATATCCGGTTTGCCGACACGGGAACACGCAACAACTGAGAAATCTAAATCTAAACCACATTTTTCCAAAGGTTCACCTTGAGCATTATTGATAGCGAATGCTGAATGCAATCTTTAAATTGAAATAGTAAGGTAATATAATTTTTGATCGAACCGTTGCCAGAATTCATCTGATAAGTAATGTTTTCCTAGTTCCTCCTGGCGCATCCAAGAGGAAGGTCCCCCAACTCTGTAATTTATCATTTGCATCTTCTAATTTGGCGCTGTTAACCGCATACGCGAATTTCGCCGAGTTCGACAAAGCACGCCAGTTGTTTCTCTCTGTGCCAACTGACACGTGAAGCCAATGCCTTTCCCACTTGGTCTCTCCATAGCATTGGGGCATCTCTCTTCCTCTGTTACCACCAGCGGATCGCGAGTTGGATACTTTCAGAACTGGAACGTCGGTTCCTATTCGAACGACATGGCACTATGTAAAGCTCATACAACTCATCGTTCCATCGTCTACGGTACTTCCCGTTGCCAACGCGTAGATGCCTGACGTGGGTGCCAAGGCGCGAATGCGCTGACTGTTTATTTTATGACAAGAGATACTACTTCGTCGTGTCCTCGTTTACCACCATGCTTGGAAAAGGCAGAACAGACTTCGGGATTTTTGTAACCGATGATTTCGATGTCATCGGCATAAGCCAGTAATTGCACGCTCTTGTAGTAAATTGTTCCTGGGCGGTTCAGTTCCGCAGCTCTTATTATATTAACATTTGCAGCATGCGATCGTAAATGCCCTTCTGCTTTCGCTTTAATTTGGGAATCTTTGATCGGGAATAGGAGTTCACAATAGTAGTGATAATATAATCATAATAATATTATCTCATGTTATTTAAAATTTCTTTACTCGCCCGTACGTAGTAGGCTATGGCGACCCCAAACGAAATTGTTTACGATTAAAAGTTAACTGATTTATGTTGCTAGGGAATGGTGCCAACAATTTTAAGTGTTCATTAATTATTTTTGAATAGCTTTCATGGGATAGTTTTTTTGTTTTCGTTATCATTTTGTTATTTGTTTCAATAGCTTACTATTCAAAAAAAGGAGAAGGTTATCAATTCGTCGGAATATTTTTTTTTTGTATGTTACCGCACAACTTTGGACCATTTCAGCCGATTTCCAGGTGATCCCATACTAATTTGGTTTAGATCCGGTCATTGGATCATGAAAAAATTAATGGAGCTATTAAATTTTTATATAAGAATTGGAGCCGGTGTGTTTTTTGCTTAAAAATTACTTGTTTCTTAATTTTTTATATTAAGTAATTTGTGCACCAGCTCATCGTTGATAATATGATCTCCTCGTTTGATAAGATGTTGTAAATTCCATATTTATTTAAACTGTTCTAATTTTGGATTAGTGGAAAGATTTTAAAAATGTGTATAGTAAGGCTTTCCCAAAAATTTTTCGGTTGGAACCAGTTATGTAATATTTCACTTAATTTCAATATTTTTAGTCTTTACTTTTAGATAGGTAAGAATGCTATTAAAAATTTTTCCTAATCAAGATTTTTCAAATACCTTTCGTTGCCACCCATATTGCACCTCAAACATATTTTCGATTGTAAGTCTTCTTAAAACTCTTTAGTTTGATACCCACATTGCAATATTTCATTTATTTAACCAATCCAAGACGGTCCACCTGAATGCTTAATAATATACATATGTACGCACACATGTACACAAGTATTTATTAGAAACTGTCATAAATTTTTCCCGCCAAATTAACTATCAGGCATGTTCTGAAATTCGAAAATTTGAAATCGACTCGATTTCGATAATTTTTTCGATGGTGTTTAATCCAAAAATTTTTAAATCTCGCATTAAAATGATTTACTTCATATCGCTGTTGCTTCCTTTATAGTTTTCAATTAGAATATTCACTATTTTCATCAGATATAATTAAAAAATATTTGGCAAATCGAGTCGATTTCAAAGATTCGAGTTTCAGAACATGCCTGTATCTTTTAACTTCCCCTCCAAACAGTTTTACTGCTTTGAGGTTGAACGCAATTCTATTGAAAAGACCGCGGGTACTTATTTTCCCGTATTCAACCAGGAACGACCATCAGCCACCACCCATCGTCCGTATCCGCTTTACATTTGTACATATCCATACATTAATAATAAATCAAACATATTTGACAAAGGACTCATTTTTCGTTGGTTTATTTATTTTATCGCTTTATATTGAAAATACATTGGGTGCAACTTACTGAGCTTTCGAGTTCAAATTTTCAAAAAGGTGGCAACTCTCCTCAAATATTTGCAACAGTCATCTAACGCAAACCTCTTTAATTTAATACCTATCTATCTATATTAATAAAAATGTTGTGTTCGTATGTCACGGTCGTCAAAACTCGAGAACGGCTGAACCGATTTGAATAATTTTTTTTTGTATTGTTTGGTATGATACCAGAACCAATGATACCGCAAATTGGAGGGTTGCCACATATTTGAAAATTTTTAAACCCAATTATATTGATAAAATAAATAAATTATTACAATATGGGTGTCAAATTAATGAGGTTTACGAAATATAACTGCTGGAAATATTTTTGACGAGGGTTGCCACCTATTTGAAAATTTTAACTCAGTCCAATTGACAAAATAAATGAAATATTGCCATGTGAGTGTCAAGCTAAAAAGTTTTAAGAAAGCTTACAGCCGAAAGTATGTTTGAAGAAGGTTGCCACCTGTTTGAAAATTTAACTAAAGTACATCGATAAAATAAATGAAATATCACAATATGGGTATCAAATTAAAGAGGTTTAAGAAAGCAAACTGTTAGAAATATTTTTGGGGAGGGTTGCCACCTATTTTAAAATTTTAACTTAGTTAAATTGATAAAGTAAATGAAATATTGCTATGTGGGTATCAAACTTAAGGGTTTTAAGAAGGCTTACAGTCGAAAATATTTTAAAGGAGGGTTGCCGCCTGTTAAAAAAATTGGCGCAATTTAATTGATAAACTATATAATATATATAGGTATTAAGTTAAAGGGGTTTAAGAAAGATAACTGCTGGGAATATTTTTGTGTACAATTGCTATCTCTTTAAAATGTAAACTCACTTAAATTGATAAAATAAATGAAATACTGCAATTTGGGTATCAAAATATGTTTGAGAAGGGTTGCCACCTGTTTGAAAATTTAAGTCATTTTAATTGATATAGGTATCAAATTAAGAGGTCTAAGAAGAAAGGGGCAAATTTTAAAATGGTAACCCCTGAGTACGGGATTAAGGAAAATAGGGTGGAAAGAGGGGGTGCCAATAGTTGTCTATGTAAAGTTTCAAAGCGCGGAACCGTATAGTTTTTAGGTAATTTGTTGTTAAAGTTTGTATATTTACCAACTTGTATGGCACTAATTCACAATATTTACCGCAGTTTCCACTAAATTTACACGTTATTTACACTCAATATAGGTGCAGTTAGAGTGTGCACGACCAAACAAATAAATACTTTTACTACATTACAGCTTTTTTATGAAAAATTCATTGTTGTTTAATTATTATGAGAGTACATGCAGAATATTTGCAAATGACAGCAGGACTATGTTGCCACATCTAAAACCAAACGTGGAAAGTAAGACCAAAAGAAAATACGATTAAAAGGAAAATACGATAAGGTTATTTTGTTCAGATTAAAATAAATAGTAGGGAGATCAGGGGCTGAACAGCTTTCTGCGTAGGCGGCCTTCGGCCGTACTTAGGGATTATAACCCGCACTACGTAGAGTTCTCCTTTCTGTGTTGTCAAAAAAAAGGGGCTGAACAATTTTTGCAGAGAACACCTTTCTGCGTAGGCGGCCTTCGGCCGTACTTAGGGATTATAACCCTCACTACGTAGAATTCTCCTTTCGGTGTTGTAAAAAAAAGGGGTTGAACAATTTTTGCAGAGAACACCTTTCTGCGTAGGCGGCCTTCGGCCGCACTTAGGGATTATAACCCTCACTATGTAGAGTTCTCCTTTCTGTGTTGTCGGAAAAGAGGGGAGTATGACCCCAAGCCCCCTATTATTTATTTAAATCTGAGCAAAAGAATCTTATGGTTTTTTTCTTTTAATCGTATTTTCTTTTGGTCTTACTTTCCACCCTTGGTTGTTTTAGATGTGGCAACACAGTCCTGCTGTCATTTGCAAAGATTCTGGATGTACTCTCATAATAATTAAACAACAATAAATTTTTGATAAAAAGCTATAATTTTCTAAAAGTATTTATCTGTTTAAACGTGCACACTCTAACTGCACATATGTTGAGTGTAAATAACGTGTAAATTTAGTGGAAAGTGCATTATATATTGTAAAATAGTGACATAAAACTGGGTTAAAATTACAAACTTTAATAACAAATTCCTTTAAAACTATAAGGTTGTAGACCCCACTCTACCTCCCATATTTTCTTTAATGCTGTGTTCGGGGGTTACCAATCTAAAGCCCACCCGAAGAAAGACTTCTGGAAATACTTTTGAGGAGGTTTGCCACATATTTGAAAATTTTAACTCAGTTAAATTGATTGAACAAATGAAATTTTACAATGTGGGTATCAGACTAAAGGGTTTTTAAAAGAGGTACAGTCGAAGATATGTTTCAGGAGGGTTGCCACCTGTTTGAGAATTTAACTCAATTTAATTTGTAAAAGAAATTAAAGGTTAGAATATGGGTACTAAACTAAAGGCATTTGAGAAATCTTGATTTAGAAATATTTTTAATAGGATTAAATGAAATATTACATAATTGGTTCCAAACGAAAAGTGTTAGGCAAAGGTTTACTAGAGATTTTTTTTTATGTTTCCACTTATCCAAAAGCCGAATAGTTTAAATGAAGAAATAACTTACAAAATCTTATCAAACGAAGCGACCGTATTATCAAAGAAGAGTTCCTGTACAAATTTCGCAATGAAAAAAAAAAATTATAAAAAACTACTAATACAAATGAATAATAAAATAAAAACCATACCTAACGAAAACCAAAAAAAATATCCCATGAATGCTGTTTAAAAAATCCTTAATGAAAACTAAAGTTGTTGTCACCTAAATGATATATTACAATATGGATATTACATTTAAGAGGTTTAAGAAAGAGAACTGCTGGAAATATTTTTGAGTAAAATTGCCACATATTTGTAAATTCTAACTCAGTTATTTTGATAAAATAAATGAAATACGATAATTTGTGTATCAAACTTTAGATTTTTAAGAAGGCTTACAGCCGAAAATGTGTTTGAGGAGGGTTGCCACCTGTTTGAAAATTTAACTCAATTTAATTGAAATAGGTATCAAATTAAAGAGGTTTAAGAAAGAAGACTTTTGGAAATACTTTGGGGAGGGTTGCCACCTATTTGAAAATTTTAACTCAGTTAAAGGGTAGCAAACTAAAGAGTTTTTAAAAGACCGACAGTATAAAATATGTTTTAGGAGGGTTGACACCTTTTTGAAAATATAACTCAATTAAATTGGTTAAACAAATGAAATATTGCAATGTGGGTATCAAACTAAAGAGTTTTAAGAAGGCTTACAGCAGAAAATATATTTGAGGAGGGTTACCACCTGGTTGAAAATCTAACTCAATTGAATTGATAAAATAAATAACATATTATAATCTATATATATAAAAATGAAATGTTTTCCGTATGACGGCGATGCCTGACGAAACGGCTATACCGATTTCAATTCTGTAAAAAGTACTCTTTTGAGCCTTCTGTGTGGAAGGTTTTTTGATTTAAAAAAATTTGAAATTTTTTGTTGTTGTAGCCGAAAAATGAAGAAAGCTGAGACGTCACGATTTCACAATTTCATAGAGTTTTTTGTACATTAAATGTCACTAAACTACTAAACGGCTAAACCGATTTAGTTCATATTTGGAACATATATCACTACCATGAAAAGAAATGTTCCTGCCAAAAATTTGCTCGCTAGGTGGCGATGGGGTCAGGATATTCCTAAAAATTGCATTTACTTGCCGATTTGCCTCATATTTAGAATACAATTTAGCCAATTTATAGGAAATATTTGGACTTAAAACCTACACGATAGGTGGCCCTGTGCCCGAGATATCCCCAAAAATTATTTTTCGCTAAGAGAAGGACAGATACCTACTATATATTTGTGGAAGTATGTATGTATGTATGTGTGTGCCATGTTGCAGCCTAAACGGACGGACAGAATCGAACGAAACTTTGACAGAGTATTACCATGACACCTAGGCCTATAATAGGGAGAAAAAAATTGGGATTCGACAAGGAGCGTGGCACCTCCCATAGGCGTGAAATTTTTTATCAGCTGTAACTTGGGAACCATAAGCCCCACGAACTTGAAATTTGGTATGCAGACATATCTATGGTAGGTGCTTATAATAAGGTATATATAAATGACTTTGTGAAAATGGCCGTGGCACATCCTATAGGCGTGAAATTTGTTATCAATCATAACTTCGGAACCATAAGTCACATGCACTTGAAATTTGTTATACAGTCATATATATGGTAGGTGCTTATAGTGTGGTATAAATAAATGAGTTTGTAGAAGTGGGCGTGGCGCATCCAATAGGCGTGGAATATTTTATCAGCTATAAATCCGAATCTGTAAGTCATATGAACTTGAAATTTGTTATTCAGTCACACATATGATAGGTGCTTATAGTAGGATATATATAATTGAGTTTGAAAAAGTGGGCGTGGCACATCCCATAGGAATATTTTATCAGCTATAACTCCTGAACTATAAGCCACATGCACTTTAAATTTGGTATACAGACATAACTATGGTAGGTGCTTATAGTAAGATATATAAAAATGAGTTTGCAAAAGGAGGCATGGCACATCTATTTATCAGCTATAAATCCGAAACTATAAGTCATATGAACTTGAAATTTGTTATTGAGTCGTATATACATATAGTAGGTGCTTATAGTAGGGTATATATAAATGAGTTGGAAAAAGTGGGCGTGGCACATCCCATAGGAATATTTTATCAGCTATAACTCCGGAACTATAAGCCACATGAACTTTAAATTTGGTATACAGACATAACTGTGGTAGGTGCTTATAGTAAGATATATATAAATGAGTTTGCAAAAGGAGGCGTGGCACATCCCATAGGCGTGGAATATTTTATCAGCTATAAATCGAAACTATAAGTCATATGAACTTGAAATTTGTTATTCAGTCGTATATACATATAGTAGGTGCTTATAGTAGGGTATATATAAATGAGCTTGAAAATGTGGGCGTGGAACATCCCATAGGAATATTTTATCAGCTATAACTCCGGAACTATAAGCCACATGAACTTTAAATTTGGTATGCAGTCATATATATGGTAGGTGCTTACAGTAAGGTATATATAAATGAGTTTGCAAAAGGAGACGTGGCACATCCCATAGGCGTGGAATATTTTATCAGCTATAAATCCGAAACTATAAGTCATATGAACTTGAAATTTGTTATTCAGTCATATATACATATGGTAGGTGCTTATAGTAGGGTATATATAATTGAGTTTGAAAAAGTGGGCGTGGCACATCCCATAGGAATATTTTAGCAGCTATAACTCCGGAACTATAAGCCACATGAACTTTAAATTTGGTATGCAGACATAACTATTTTAGGTGCTTACAGTAAGGTATATATGTATAAATGCGTTTGCAAAAGACGTGGCATATCATATAGGCGTGGAATATTTTATCAGCTACAAATCCGAAACTATAAGTCATTTGAACTTGAAATTTGTTATTCAGTCACACATATGGTAGGTGCTTATAGCAGGGTATATATAAATGAATATTTTATCAGCTATAACTCCTGAACTATAAGTCACATGAACTTTAAATTTGGTATACAGACATAACTATGGTAGGTGCTTATAGTAAGATATATATAAATGAGTTTGCAAAAGGAGGCGTGGCACATCTATTTTATCAGCTATAAATCCGAAACTATAAGTCATATGAACTTGAAATTTGTTATTCAGTCGTATATACATATAGTAGGTGCTTATAGTAGAGTATATATAAATGAGTTTGAAAAAGTGGGCCTAGCACATCCCATAGGAATATTTTATCAGCTATAACTCCGGAACTATAAGCCACATGAACTTCAAATTTGGTATACAGACATAACTATGGTAGGTGCTTATTGTAAGATATATATAAATGAGTTTGCAAGGGGAGGCGTGGCACATCCCATAGGCGTGGAATATTTTATCAGCTATAAATCGAAACTATAAGTCATATGAACTGGAAATTTGGTATTCAGTCGTATATACATATAGTAGGTGCTTATAGTAGGGTATATATAAATGAGTTTGAAAATGTGGGCGTGGAACATCCCATAGGAATATTTTATCAGCTATAACTCCAGAACTATAAGCCACATGAACTTTAAATTTGGTATGCAGTCATATATAAGTTAATACGGGGGCTAACACACATACCTGTGTGAATGTGCTGACGCCGCACTTCCCCAAACACGCGCATAACCAGTGCGGGTAATTGAACTCTCATGCAAAAATAATCGAACATACGTTAGCATAATTGAATCTATGGGAAGCGCAGCGTCAGCAGTTAATTCAGCCGGTTAGACAGTAAGTCATAGTATTAAGAAATATGTTGTATTCATTCCATTTGGGACAGCGGAAGCAGATGGTAAATATACTTGTACAAAACTAATTATTGTCTTTTATTTTAGGAAGGACAACTCGGGGCCGCCGTGCGGCCCCCAACTTTAACTTTTTCGGGCTCACGGATGTGAGCTCGATGACTTATATGGTAGGTGCTTACAGCAAGGTATATATAAATGAGTTTGCAAAAGGAGGTGTGGCACATCCCATAGGCGTGGAAAATTCGGATTCATATGTCACGTGAAATAGAACTTTGGTACGCAGACGTTCTCTGTAGCAGGTGCTTATAGTATGCTATACATAAGTGAGTTTGTAAAAGGGGGAGCGGCACGTCCCATGGACCTGGAATGTTTTATCAGTTATAACTCCGAAACTATAAGTCGCTTGAACTTGAAATTTCGTACGCAGCCATTTTAATGGTAGGTACTTATATTAGGGTATATATAAATGAGTTTGGAAAAGAGGGCGTGACACATCCAATAGGCAAGGAATTTTTTATCAGCTATAACTTCGAAACTATAAGTCCCACGAACTTGAAATTTGGTATGCAGGTATATCAATGGTAGGCGCTTATATATAAATGGGTTTATAAAAGGGGGCTTGGCACATCCCATAGGCATGGAAAATTTTATCAGCTATAATTTCAAAACCATAAGTCAAATGAAA
>NW_023458694.1:0-51872 GCF_013731165.1 Rhagoletis pomonella
CAAATTATTTCTTATGGCGGCACTAGTAACACAAAACACTTGATTTCTTCACCTTTAATATGAATCTTTAGAACTTATATAATACTATAATGAATCCGTTGGCCATCTTTAGGGCCTTTTATACGGGTGTCTAGGTCAACAAATTTCACTCAGGCGAACCGCAATTCGGCTCAACGGTCCCACGACCAGATACCGCATTCACACTCACACACTCACGCCGCTTCACCGATGCATTTGTTGCTAGTGCTACATGTCCCAAACTTGCCCGCTACACATGTTGCTGGCGCTACATGATACAAACTTGTCCACAACATATGTTGCCGGCACTTCTGTGGCATTATGGCTACCATGTTTGCACTAACACTTGCTCACACTCACACTTCCGCTCAAGTAAAGGCGTGCGTATCAAATTTGAATAGAAAAGTATTGAGATTTAGAATTTGTATATTTTCAGGCGATATGAATTTTCATAGTTAACTATGTGACTCTGAATATAAATTCAAAGTTAAACTCTTGTTGGTGGTTAAATTAACAATCGTTTAACTAAGCACTGTGAATCCCGCCCTTAAATGTTAAAGGAAGTGGTTTCAATTACAAATATAAAGGTGATCAAAAAACAAAAACTAGTAAAAGCTAAGGTAAAATTTGTATGTTAGGTAAGTTATACTTATTATTCATCCAAGGCTTTTTTTATTTATACATGTAAAAACTTGACCAAAAAATCAAAATACATTAAAAATATGTTAAAGAAAGTCAAAGATATAAGAAAGTATAAACTAATTACCGTAATTTCCAAATTTCAATCAAATTTGGGTTAAAAAATACTACTAAAAACAGCAGTACTGGAATCAGTAAAAAATGTTTGTTAAAGCTTCGCCACGGTAAAATACACAAAACAGTTGTCTCAATTGTATAGATATATTACAAACTAATTATATATTTCCTTTTTGGTTGTTATTGCTTCCGACAGGGTAGGGTGGCTGTATGCTGTATTTTGGAACGAATTTCCGTCATCCCGTGCCAATTCGGAAATTCGTTCCAAAATACATCAATTATATATTTCATATTAAATGCAATTATAACTATGGTCCAATGCTTGTAAATACCAGAAACAGAAGAGATAGAACTATCAAAAATCTCTATATATGTAAACAGGGCCGTAGCCAGGTTTTCCAGCCAGGGCACAATGGTCTGAAATTCAAATTTTTTGGCATAAATCCAAAAATTATTTTTTCTTATTTCAAAAAATAGGTACGCAGTATTAATTGAGACATTTCAGTGGTCTAAAATATACAAAAAATTATTTGGATATGGCAACTCTGTTCTAAATATGAGCTGTAAAACATGATGCTTCTGAAGCAACAACAAACTTGTAAACAGTTCAGTAAAATATTGTAAGAAAACAGCTGTTCGATAATAGTTAAAAAGGAAAAAAAAAAAGAAATAAATTTATAATGGAAGAATATAAGAAAGGTATCTATTTTTTAACTTAATGGAAAAAAATGTGGTTTATTGTGTTATATCTGTATAGTGTGGAGTTTTGTTTGATAGCTTTTTTAACCGAAAATTTCGTATTAACCTGTGTTCTGTGGAGTGAAAGTTGTGTGTATTGTCCCGTATTGTTCCAGATTTTTATGTTCGGTGGAAGTTTGGGGTATGTTCTTTAAAATCATGTATGTAACATTGACCCGTTTTTGCCCCATTTAAGTATATTTGTAATTTTCAGCAACCTTTAAATTCCAACACGAAGAAATGCTTGGAGTTTGGATAGAGGGCGATCGCAAAACTAATGTTGTTTTGGATTGGGTTTTTAAAAAAATTAATACTAATGAGTTAAGTTTAAAGAAAAAAGATGAAATAAGAAAAAAAATACAAAATTTATTAGCATATGTTAGCCAAAAATTATCAAAATGTAATCGTATGGTTAATAGATTTAAAGAGAAATACCCCCAGTGGGTTTCCGCAACAACTATTATTGAAATTTCTGAGAATGATTTTGAAAAACCCTGTTCAAGTAAAGCAGGACGACCAAAGGTTAGTTACACAGATGCAAAAGATCGGCTTAAGAGGAAGCTGGCAAGTGATCTTTCTTGTGAAAACAATGACGATGTTGATTTTTTGATTCATGCAGCTACTGTGGCGGCAAAAAAATCAAAACAAAGTGATTTAGCATTTATTTTAAAGAAAACTGCACATCAAGCAGAACAAAGCGAAATAAGAAAAGCTGTTACCTCCAAAAAACCCGAAGCAGTTCCACTAACTCCGGAAGAAGCTCTCGCATTTTTACTTGAAAATGATTTAAGCAAAAGACAATATATCAACATGAGGTTGTTAAATAAAGAAAGGAATTGCAATATATATCCAAGCTATGAGGAAGTAATTAAATGCAAGCTACTTTGCCGGCCTAAGGAGATATCTGTGTCGGAGTCTTCAGCAGAAGTATCACTGCAAAATCTCTTAGACCATACCGCACAACGCATTCTTTTATTCCAAAAAGATGTTTTGCACGTCATGGCAGAAATTTCGAATGTTGTTTTAATTGCTAGCTATGGGTTTGACGGTACAACGGGACAAAGTATGTTTAAACAAAGGTTTGAGACAAGTACACCTCAACTTTTTGACCAATCACTGTTTGTAACTACCATTATACCTTTACAAATGTTGGACAGTTCTGGCAAAATTATTTGGAGGAATCGCACTACGCAATCAGTGCGGTTTTGCAGGCCATTAAAAATGCAATTAGCAAAAGAATCTACAGCTCTAATTCTATCAGAAAGTAGTCAGCTAGATATGCAAATATCTTATTTAAATCCATTTGAATATTTCCTTGATAACGGAGAAAAAATTATTGTCAATTATGATTTGCATATGACTTTGATTGATGGAAAAGTACTAAATGTTATAACAAACACCAATTCTAATCAAAAATGCCCAATATGTGGTGCTACACCAAAACAATTCGTAACAACTAAAAATTTTAATTCTGATGTTTTTAAACCCAAACTTACATCCCTTAGATATGGTATTAGCCCACTACATGCATGGATTCGAGTATTTGAATTCGTTGTACACATTGCTTATAGAATCGAATTAAAAAAGTGGCAAATAAGGGAAGCTTCAGATAAAGAAGCATTCCAACTTCGTAAACAAGAAGTACAAAAGAGGTTTTGGGAAGAAATGGGCCTTCATGTAGATAAGCCTAAAGCAAATGGTAGTGGAACATTAAATGACGGCAATACTGCCAGGAAAGCATTTAACAATTTGGAACTCTTTTTTTTAATTACAAATATTGATATAGAAATTTTGAATAACTTTAGAGTTATATTAATTGCTATTTCCTGCGAGTATCCTATAGATACCTCAAAGTTTGAAGATTTTTGCAAAAGAACTGCCTTCTTGTACATGGAAAAATATTTATGGTTTCCAATGTCAGCAACAGTTCATAAAATATTAGTTCACGGCTCACAGATTATAAAAAATTGCGTAATTCCTGTTGGTTGTTTTGGTGAAAATGCGTCAGAAGCTCGAAATAAATTATACAAGAGAGATCGCAACGCACATGCAAGAAAAAATACAAGAAAAAATAATATGACTGATGTTTTCAATAGAGCCATGGATTCTTCAGACCCCCTTCTTTCCAGCTTGTCTTTATCCGCTAGAGAAAAATATCGGAAAAGAGAGAAGCTACCAGAAGAAGTAATACAATTGCTTGCACCTTCAAGTGAGCTTCAAATTTTCAACCACTTGCCAGGGGGATCTGAATACGATTCGGATAATTCTGATTCCGATATATCGGAAGCAGACGTTGTGGAGAACGCTTTAGTTTTAGATACGGAAGACTGTGATTTCGAATGATTTGCTTGGTACATATAACTTTTTATATTATATTCAAGTGAATTTAATAATTCTGTAACTTCTCTCTCATTTCAGATGTACAGACAATGTTATTATAAAAATAATTGTTTCAGTAAAAACATATGTATAAATATTTGGATAATAAAATTATTTGACCACTTTTGCTTATCATATGCAAATTTTCCATTTTATGAAACCAAATTTTTACTATAGGTCCAAGGGAGGTACTCATAGGGACTGGCCGATTTCAACAATTTTTGGTATCGTCGATGCGTATTACGAGAATAACATATTTACCAATTTTCGTGAAGATATCGCAATTTTTGGAGCTGAAATTCAAAAATTTTTACTATAGGTCCAAGGGAGCTACCCCTGGGGAATGACCGATTTCATCCATTCTTGGAATTTTTCTTAACTAAGTCATATATAACCTGTATGCGAAATTTCAATGGCCTAGTACCACTCCTAATTTATGCCAAAAAATTTGAATTTCAGACCATAGTGCAGGGGGGTTCTGGCTAAATATTTTTTTATTTTCACTTTTATTTCAACGTATTTTTATTAAAAGAAAAATACTTATAAAAATAAAATATTTCACACAAACAACAAAAAATATAATTGATAATCGCATGAGGCTATTTCCTGAAAATTTTAAAATGTACTTAGCGGCATTGTGCTACTATGATAGACGGCCGAGTAATCATAGCCAGCTTATGTACAGTAGACTGCATCACTGCTCATACAAAAAAAAAAGCGGTACTGTTTTTCCACTGGAATTATAAAATCTATGTATTATATTTTAAGACTTCCACCAAAATATCTCGCAAAAATATTCAGCCTAGGGTTCGAAATTTCAGACTTTGGTATCGATACTGAGTACTCATTCTGGCATCGAGCTCATGGTATCGATACTCTAAAAGTATCAGGGAAAAAGTATCGATACTACTCAGTATCGGGCTCATTAAAATACGTATTTGGGATACTAAAATTATGTTATTCTTCAATCTTATATCTAGTTATTTCCTGAAATTAAAACAATAGAAATTTAAAATATTTGATTTTTATTTCACTGCAAAACTTACTTTCACGTTAAAACTAATTTTAACGTTAAATGTACATACATACATACACCCATATATATATATATATACTTTCACGAATTTCAAATTTTATTAAAAAAATTTTGTAAATTTTTTGGGTTGCATTTTTGTATCCTATTCAATTTTAGTATAATAATGTGGAAGTTTGAATTTAAAGTCAACGGTAGAAGGCTACACGTAAACTTGAATAGGTTACAAAACTGCATACCCAAAAAGTTTCTAAAAATTCTGCATTTTCGTGAACTTTGCGTAAAGTTTTATGGCCTTATTCATAAAAAATAAAAAAAGGTATATAAACTGAAAAATGTATGAAAATGTCATTTTACTAAGCTCTTTAAACCTACTTTATTTTTTATGAATAAGGCCATTAAACTTTTACTTATTTGGTTTATGTTATGCAACAGACTACACGCAATTTCAGTTTATTTTAAGTGATTGACAAAATTGAATGCTAGTAATCCATATAAGCAAAGAAAATTGGGTTGCTAATGGAAGAAAAAATTTAAAAAGTGTGTTTTTAATAAGTATTCGATACTACGAGTACTTTGCAAAGTATCGAGTAAAATCACCAAATAAGGTATCGAGTATTAAAGTACTCATTTTTATACCCTCAGTATCGATACTTACTCAATATCGATAGTATCGTTCGAACCCTAATTCAGCCTCATTGCGAGAGTCGTGTCAAAAGCAAGTCGTTTTTCGAGAGTCGAATCGTATCGAAAATTTCCCGTCATTGCTTAAAATTTCCACTCGATTAGTGTATTACAACGGAAAAACTTGGCAGCACTGCATAGTTTTCGATGATTTTCGTCGTTTACTTATTTTAGCACGACAGTCGACAATGCCGGTGTTGTCGAGTCGTAAAATTGATCCTAATTTACGACTTACGCAATGAAGCTGATTAAGATTTACGATCTGAAAATACCTCCCAAAATTGAGTTCTTTTATTAATAAACAGTTTTTTTGAAATATTTTTTGAAAAAATTACCTCAGATGACTGAGTGTTTACGCTTAAAAGGTTTGCATAAAAATATTTAAAAAAAATTTCTACGGAATCATTATAATGAGATTTTTGAGATTTTCAAAGACTGGGTTAAGAAAAACTTAAATAACTCAGCCAAAACCTTACCATTTAGACTTATCGGTAAGGTATTTTCTCACCCTTTTAATTTTTTTTGCGACTAAGCTCATTCAAAATACGAAAAAGGGAGGTAAGATAAACGAGTGTCATTCCATGTTGAATTAAGATGTGTTGGTATTGAATAAAAAAAAATAAAAATTGGGACGTGAATGAGTTTTTTTTTTTGCAAAGAAACAAAAAGGTTTAGAAAATGATACCTGTGATACCTTATAAGTCTATATCGGTAAAGTTTTGGAGCAGGTTTTCAAGTTTTCCTCAAACAAATCTTTGAAAAAAGTTAAAAAAAAACATCATCAAAAATCTCATTATGTATTATGATTTGTTGCGAGCACACACGAAAGCTAAGAAAACAAGACTAAAAAGCAAAACACGACTGCTCTGCTTGAGACAAAATAGTGAACTAACTTTTCTGGTTTATTAGAATTCATACTCCAGTAATGCGAATACATAGTACCGTTTATAGCATATATACCCTATATGACATGGCATTGCTTTACTATTAATACTCCCATCTTTTAATTAGAATTTTAATTTTAATTCAATTAAAGTGGGTTTGGAAAGCAAACAAAAAAAAAATCTACTTTAACTTTACAATATTTAATTTGTTTCTTAAATTCTCAAAACGAATTTTAGGTAAGGCCTTTGTGAAAATATCGGCCAACTGATTTTCTGAACTGATCGACTTTACTTTTATTTTATTTCTTTCTAACTTATAGCGAATATAGTGATAACGAACAGCCATGTGTTTCGTGCGCTTGTGATATACCGGATTCTTGACGAGTTTGACTGCGTTTTGATTGTCAACATATAATGCCGGTATATCGTTACGAAAACGTTCATCTATCACTTTGATGAGTATCCGCAGCCATACTAGTTCGCGTGTTGCTTCGGATGCCGCTACCCTGCAGAAAAAAATTATCAATTGATAAAAAATAACCTACTTGTAGTTATCTTTTTGGCGGGATTCCTATAAAATATATAACCTTTAGTTAGCTACAAAAAGCTAACTTTAAACAAGTGGACAAGTAATGCAGGAGTAAAGCTTGAGATTGTTTTCTTTAAACGCGTTTCTATTTAAATATCTTGCACTTCGAAAATACTTTTTCGAATTGAGGACAAATAAAAGGAAGATCGAAATTTCATATTATCATTTTGAAGTTATGTCTGACGATGTTCGAATAAGGGACCACCTACAGCAGAATATGGAAACAAATATGAAATGTAATAAAATAAATAAAGTAAATAAAAATAAAAAATAAAAATAAGAATAAAAATATTTTGTGTTTCCTATTGATATTTTATGTCCAAAAGTAGTTAGTTACAAGTTAGTTACATCAAATGCAGAGGTAACCACCTTGACTACATCTAATGCAGAGGTAAACCACCCTTGACTATTTCGCGGCCATCGCCATACAAATATAGTTAGCTTTCGGCAAAGAAAATATACATATAATAAGTGACTTTTAGCTCCTTCTTAATCAACTTGAAGTTTGCTAATAGTTAGATACATTTCCTGCAGGGTATGTACTCTGCCTCTGCCGTGGATTGCGCAACACATTTTTGTAACTCAGAGTTCCAACTAATAATTCCTTGGCCCAGCACAAAACATTGACCTGAGGTCGACTTTCTCTTTGCTAGGTCCATGGCAAAATCTGAGTCACTGAAAGCAGATAAACTAAATTCGTTAGATTTTTCAAAAAGTATACCGTAGTCAATCGTTCCTTTGATGTATCTAATGATTCGCTTCACGGCTGCAACATGCTCATACGACGGGTTCTCCAGAAAACGGCTGACTAATGAAACAGCGTATGTAATGTCCGGCCTTGTTCCAATACTTAAGTACATCAAGCACCCTACGGCCTCTCGATATGGAAACTTAACTGGCGTTGTTGAACTTGAAACTTCTAAACGGTGTGAGCTATCGGCTGGTGTCGAAACAGCATTTGAGTCTTGAAGACCAAATCGATTTACCACTTTCCGTGCATAAGTACGTTGACTTAAATGAATTGATCCATTTGAACGACGATTGATTTCAAAGCCCAAGTAGTAATTTGCTTCGCTGATTTTTATTTCAAATTGATTACATAAGAAATAAACAACTGGTTTTATGCTCTCTTCACTTGTTGAAGTTATCAAACCATCATCGACGTAAATGGCTAGAACTGTAAGATTGTCACCTTCTCTTCGGACGAAAACGCAGGGATCGACCTTGCAGGCCTCGAAATTGAATCTTTTAACGAAACTTGTAAATTTCTCGTTCCAGCACCGTGACGCCTGCTTAAGGACGTACAGAATCTTGATTAGTTTGCACACCTTTCTGGTTCCATCCTCATATCCTACTGGCTGCTTCATATACACGTTTTCTTTTAAATCGCCATACAGAAAAGCAGTTTTCACATCAAATTGCACAGTCTTCATTCCGCGATTAGCTGCTAATGCCAAAATAACACGAATCGACGAAAATCTTACGACAGGGCTAAATGTCTCTGTGTAGTAAATTCCATAGCACTGTGTAAAACCCCTTGCTACCAAACGAGCTTTATACCGGTAAACTGTGCCATCGCTTTTCTCTTTTATTTTGTAAACCCAGCGATTGTCAATGATTTCTTGATTGTGTGGCGGATCAACCAACAGCCAAGTACGATTCTTTATGAGCGAATCATACTCTTCGTTCATTGCTTTGATCCATCTCTCACTATCTTTCGACTTAATTGCTTCATGGTAGAATTTTGGTTCGCCAACATTAACAGGCTCTGCCTCTGCATCAGAATGTCCATTTGAGATATCCTCACCAAGTTGTGAACCACTCAAAACATTCAATTGAACAGATTTACCGTCCTCATTTCCAAAATCTTCACAAAACGACCCAGCTTCTTCATTGTTTTTAAAAACTACATCGCGCACGATCAACTGTATTCCTTTCTGGGTTGTAAACACGAAAACCACTAGAGTTTTCACTATACCCCACGAAAATACATCTGGTTGCTTTCTTATCAAATTTGTGTCGCTTTTGCTTGGGAATGTGTGTATAAACAGTCGAACCAAAAAGACGTATACTGCAGTATTCACGGCTTCTGCCCACAGTCGCAAATAGGGACACGATATCGAACAGAATGTATCGATATGGTACTCATTTAAAGTATCGCTTTAAAAATATCGGGTACCCATTAATATCGGAATAAAAAGACTCGATATTCCAAATATCGATACCAAAATCCAAAAAATTTATTTATATAGGTCTCGTATATAGGCCGCTGTGGTGTAATGGTTAGCAGTGCGCAAAGCTTGAAAATGAAAAACAGCTTCCCATTAAAACCAAATCGCCGTTAAGAGTCGACATAAAACTGTAGGGACCCCTTTCGTGCCACAACATTAAGGTGCGCGCGACAAATCGGAGGAGAATCTCGGTGAAACACTAACATATTGTGTAACAGCACGTAGAGATTGATGTGTTGACTTAAAACACCGA
This sequence comes from Rhagoletis pomonella, assembly GCF_013731165.1. Taxonomy (NCBI): domain Eukaryota; kingdom Metazoa; phylum Arthropoda; class Insecta; order Diptera; family Tephritidae; genus Rhagoletis; species Rhagoletis pomonella. The sequence continues at coordinate 9,566 of NW_023458694.1, forward strand.
GGTCGCGGGGCCAAATTCCACCACATGCAATCCTAACTATATTACACATTTCTGCTCTTTAAAGCCCAATTTATATCGGGACGAATTTTTAATAGCATTATCATTGTATTGTGAGTTTATGACATTCGATACGATACTAGGGTTCTGGTACTCGATTCCAAAAAATATCGTTTTAAAACTATCGAGTAGAAAATATCGGTATCGAATGCCAAAAGTATCGATATGGTATCGTATCGAAATTCGTGTCCCTAGTCGCAAATCCAAATTATGCGAATGTAACATTGTGCGCGCTGCTTCGATTATCGTTCGGTTCTCTCGTTCACATGAACCATTTTGCTCAGGCGTATACGCCACGTTGTGAGGGTATACACTCTTTCTCGAAAAAACATTTCAATTCAGCGTTGATATACTCGCTTCCATTATCGCTATGAACCACCTTTACTTTATGCTGAGTTTGCGTTTGAACTAGTTTCAAAAAAGAAATAACTTTATTTGAAACCTCCGACTTTTGTTTCAGAAAATATACAAAGCGGTAGTGTGACTAGTCGTCTTTAATCAAAAGAAAATATCGCGCTCCACCAGGTGAAACAATGTGCACTTTTCCGCACACATCTGTATGTAGAATTTCACCACAGCTAAAACTAACGCTGTTTCTTCGAGTGAACGGCAAACGATGATGCTTGCCCATAAAGCAAGCTTCGCATTGAAAGTTTTTCTCGTCGATGAACTCGATACCGTTTGTTCGTAAAAAACTTTTCACTTGCGCAATGTTCTGATGTGCTAAACGCTCATGCCATAAGCGAATATTTTGTTTTACCGCTACATTTGCGTATTGCTCAGTATTCTTCGTACGTATCATCATTCGATACAAAATGGTTTGCCGAAGTCCCATTGCGATGATACGACCGTCTCGCTTAAACACGCACTTTTCCTCCGTAACATGCATAATGCAACCCTTGTCGAGGCATCGACCCTGTGAGAACAAGTTAACGAATAACTTTGGAACGTACCATACGCCTGCCAAATGTTTGTCTAGCCACTTAATACCGTCGAACACTAGCACGTCATTGTTGCCTTGACCTATAGCATATATCGCATCACCGTTACCAATGCGAACTGGAAAGGGCACATCAAACTCAATAAAATTTCTAAACCACTCGCGTCGACCTGACATATGTTCTGTAGCGGCACTGTCTGAATACCATGCATCTCTTTCTTCACTGGAAATGAATACACTACAAATCAGCGCTTCTGATTTTTTGTATTTCTCCTTCGTATTCGGACAGTCTTTTCGCCAATGGGAATCAGAACCGCACTTAAAACAGTTACCACGTTTACCCGTTTTTCAGTCTTTTGGTTCTTTTTAAAAACACGTTTGGCTATAAATGCACTATCAGTGGTTTCTCTTTCATTTGCAGTAATTCGCGATTCTTTTTGTAATCGTGCACAAAGTTCATTAATGGTCTTCTTCCCATCCTCTGTCGCCTGCCACGCACTATGGAAATGATTCAACGATGATGGGAGCGAATTTAACACTTTCGTCATCAAGTTCTTGTCGGATATCTTCTCGCCCAAGTCTGACAATTGCTGCACCAATTCTTGAAAACGTCAAATGTATGTGACCATATTTTCATTAGGTTCTTTATGCATGTCATAAAACTGACAACATACAAAAAGTGAATGCTTGTCTCCAATTTTTGTTCGTAAACACTTTTCAATTTTGCCCATTTCTGCTGCTGTTTTGCAATTCACGATATGCAATAAAGCTTCTTTGTCAATTGTCGAGGATATCGCTCGCTGCGCCTTTATGTCGCATTTGTTGAAAAATGCAAGTTTTGACTGCAGTTCGGAATCAGATGCTACCGGTGGCTTTTGCTCGCCCGTGACGTACTTATACACTTCATGAAATTTCAAGACAATTGTGATTTGAAATTTCCACAAGACCCAATCTTTTTCGCCTTTCAAACGAAATATTTTATCGAGATCACTATTGCTCATCTTTAAATATGCGAATTTTTATAGCGCGGTTGAATTTAAATACCAGTTTTTACTTTGCCCTTCTTTCTTTTAACGCAAAGGCCCATAACCTGTTGCGAGCACACACGAAAGCTAAGAAAACAAGACTAAAAAGTAAAACACGACTGCTCTGCTTGAGACAAAATAGTGAACTAACTGTTCTGGTTTATTAGAATTCATACTCCAGTAATGCCATGATTCAATAATACAAGGTTCGATAAACTGACAGTTGTCTCTCTCGCACCGCTCCCTTAGCAGCGGCACCATGTTGCTTCTTTGCAAATTTACTTGGAAAAAGTGTAGCTTTGCTGCGAAGTAGAAGTATAAGCCTTTTGCAATATGTTTATTTGTATATGCATATCAAGCACATTTAACTGATGAAAACTTATGGTGATTTCGTTTCTACCAAAAAATGTCGCTTTTGATTGCCCTTTTCTCTTTTCTTGTTCGATTCTAAATTAAATGCAAAGGGTGAGAAAATTGTGTGTTCGTTTCTTAAAATGTCACACTCTTGTAAGGCAAATAAGGCACCTTTTATGCCCTTTGAAGCTTTGTCAGGGGATATGGTTGCCCTGAAAATCAGATGGTTGCTTAAAACGATAATATCATGAAATTTGTGATCTGGACAAGGACAAGAAGGCAAAACATGCACCGTGCAAGGGCAACATTTTTTGGTAGAAACGAAATCACCATTAAATTGTTTTTAAATTGGATGTTTACATAAATGTCATAGTAGTTTTATTTTAATTCTGAGTCCTTTTGCAGTTTTTATACAGATAAATAGCACATAAAGTACGTAATTCAGGTATGTAGATATATTAATATTTCGTTCAATATTTCGTTTAGAATGCCAGATTTCCTGCAAATACATCAGAATTTACAAAAGGAATTTCACTACTAATTGCCTACATTGCGTACTTTTCTACTACCATTCTCGCAACAAGGGATTGCATTCTTCCCCTTTCTCTGTCCTTCGTAAATGCAACCTTTTGTAAGGGAGTGTCAAACCGCAGCTGTCAATAATTATCTAACCTTGTATTATTGAATCAAGCAGTAATGCGAATACATAGTACCGTTTATAGCATATATACCCTATTTGACATGGCATTGCTTTACTATTAATATACACACAATTTTAAATAAATATTTTTATAACACAGTACGATAATGAAATCAAATTTTTCTTATTTGGTACACAGTGGCTCTTTAAATTTATATTTCTTTTATATGGGTTTTGTTTTTTTTTTTGGTTAATGTTATTTTTCTTCTTTTTTGTTGTTGCTTGAAGTTACCGCTATATTCTTACACTTTGACAGTTTCCTGCAAAAGAACAAGAAAAGAACCGTCAATTGGTTTGTGAAACTTTTACCGTGTTCTGATGTGAACGGCGACATGTACCAGGTTGGTGTTTCACAGTACATTAGTCTTTAAATGCTTTGAGTTCTGGTCAAGGAAGGGCTGTGTAATCCTTTTTAGTCGTCAACAATCAGATTGAAGGCAACCCACTAACACACAGCTTGCTCCAACACACAATTTTGGACCTATCGCAATCTCCAGTGTGTTGTGATGTGTACGCTGGAAGTGCCATCGAAATCAAGCGGTGGGGGTACCTAGACTAAGACTGGTGGCTATTGCAGGATCACAATATATGTTAACCAATTGGCTTTGTAGTGGTGGGTTCCGAACTAGGAGTATAGGGACGCGGATCCGCCTAGTCAATAAGATTGCGCAAGGATATCCAGTTCTGTGACTGTGGAGGCGTCAAAGGTTTTCACTTTCTCATTCTTTTGATATCGTTAAAATTTACATGTGTCGAAGATTTCACTTCCTTTCATTCTTTGTTATAATATTTGATTTAAGTATGTACCTGAGGGTATTCGGGGTCACAGGACATTTTACACTATTGTTATTCCTGTATCAGCAAGGACTGACAGGAGAGGACGTAGTAATTTATAGTCTAAGCCTGAGGTTCATCGGGGTCACAGGACTTAGCAGTGTTAAATTAATTAACTTATTGCACTTATGAGCCTTTTTGACAGCTTTATTTTTATTATTTAAGTTGTTTGACCTCTTTTAGGAAGAGAAGCTTTTATACTCTGGAGTGCCCCGTGGGGGTCGCAGAGCTAAGCTAATATTATGAACCGGAAGGTCCTGATGAACCGCGGTTTTCGAAATATTTTGTTATGTGGATGTACAAGCCTTTTTTATAATTAAATTTTTTATTTCACTTTTTTTGCACTAACACTTTGCCACTACCACTTTATCACATCACTTTCAATCACTTGCAGCAATCATTCGGAAAGGACTCCCACAGTTAAGGGGATCCTTCCCGAAGGAGTCCCACGGTTAAGCAGGCTCCTCACAAGGACCCACATTTCAGTGGGTCCCTGCTCCTGCCCCGGGTTTCCCTAAGGATAGAAATGAAATACAAGATTAGCAGTGCAAGAGTATATTTACCATTGAGCTACCAAATAATAATGAGTACAAAATATTACTTAAAGCTATTGCTTAGTATCTAAACGGCCCGAATTAATTGATTAGTTGCTGACGCTGCGCTTCCCACGATTTGCATTTTGGTTGCATAAAACCAATTGGTATCGCTTACGTTGCAGGTTAATTACCTGCACTGGCTATGCGCGTGTTTGGCGAAGTGCGGCGTCAGCACATTCACATTATTAAGTGTGTTGGCCCCCTTGTTAACTTAGATACCTTCAATTTACCGTTTTTGCAACAAACCCTCATCAAAGCACCTCTGGTGTCATCTAATCGATCCTTGATCAAGCTAAATTTTTGTATGGCCACTTTTTACAACAAATCTAAGCATCTGACGCAATAAAATATTTTTTCCCGGCTAACTTGTATGAGATGGCCCACTGTGCGTCGTACGCGAACATATAAATAATGCGTTTATTGGAAATTTTGTCGTCTACAACTTTGCCATTTAAATGTGCCACGTATTTAAAATAGAAATTCCTCAAAATTCGAAAAAACTGCGCCACTTACCTAATTTTGGGCATTTTTTGCATATTATTAGCAATAAATAATTGTTTAAAAAAATAATAGGCACATGAAAATTGTAGGGAATCAAATTCTCTTCAAATTTGTTTACCTTTTTTTCGCGAGAAATGCAAAGTTCGCGCGTATTATGAATTAAATAATCAAATGTACATTGGTAAATACAACCATGTAAAAAGTGTGAAGGTCAATGGATAAATAACTATGTAATTTTTTTTTTCCTTCTTCTCGAATAAAACTTATGCCGCACAGGACGTGTGTAAGATTTATTATATTGGTTTTCACTGCTAAAATTTAACAAAATAAGAGGTTATGGGCCCAAATAGCCGTAACCGATAGATTCACAGAATTTCACATCAAGTTTTTTAAAAGAAAAATCTGGCGCCTTGCCTTTTGAAGCAATTTCTATCCTCTGACATTTTTTGTCTCACGTGGACACATAAAGTGGGGTTATTTCGTACATGTTCAAATCGCAAGCCACGTCGAAAGTAGCCAACGCCATAATTAAAACTGAAGATTATTTAATAAAGAGCAATAATATGGCTTCATCGATTTTGGCATCAATAGAAAAACTCAAGGGTCGCGAAAATGACTCATCTGGATCTGGATGAAATACCAGACGAATGGCTCGCCATCTTCCTATTGTCTGGTCTGACTGATTACATGCCGATGATAATGGCTATGGAGGGAAGAGATAAAAAATTATCAAGTGATAGTGTGAATGCCAAATTGTTACAAGAATCATCGCGCGCATCTACGACTGGCATTTTTCACAACACAAGCGAATTCGTTTCGCAAAACAAGCGGCATTATTTGTTACACTTGCAGGCAAAAAGGCCAGAAATCTGTGGATTGTACCAATAAATCAAAGAAAACTGTTAATAAAAACTTTCAAAAGGCTAGTAAATCTGGCAAGGGACCGGTAGCGTTCAGTGCCGTCTTTTCGAGTGGGAATTTGCGACAAAGGCGATTGGTATATCGATTCAGCAGCAACGCGAAATATGACCATGAGAAGTGATTGAGTTGTTGAATCAAAAAAATATGGTTTTTCACCAATCCGTGCGGCGAATAACGAGTTTATGGAAGTAGAATGCAGTGGGTCAGTTAATTACAACTTCAATGTCAACGGAAAGCCATCTAGGGTAGAAATTAGAGATGTACTGTGTGTACCAAAGTTGACTGCGAATTTAATATCTGTGAGTGAATTAACTGCAAAAGGCAAAACTGTTTCTTTTAATTCCAGAGGTAGTGTGATTCGGGACAATACTGGAGTAATGCTAGCAACGGGATCTCTAGTTAATGGTCTATACAAACTGGATGGGTGGAGCGACATCGCTCTTACTGCGTTCGGATGCACTGATGCAATGGAACTGTGGTATCGTAGATTGGGGCATGTAAATCCATCATATTTGATTGAAATGCGAAATGGTGGTGTTCATGGTGTTTCCTTTGATGGAAATAGATTGAACATTGCATGTGTTACTTGCTGCAAAGGCAAACAGGCGCGTAAATCTTTCCCAAAAGAGGGATTTAGAGCAAAACAATTATTGGAAATTGTGCACGCGGATTTAGCTGGCAAAATGGAATGTCCATCTATAGGAGGTAGCTACTATTGTTTTGCTATTGTTGATGATTTTAGTAGGCGTACATTTACCTACATGCTGAAGAGCAAAGATCAAGCGTGCACATGCACATAAAGAAATGCACATAAAGAAAGCGTATTCAGAGACAATACCCTCGCAGCAAGTGCGATGAAATCTTTTTCTGCAAAATCCACTGCATGGCACCTTCTGAGCGTCAGTCCTAGCGAATGCTTTATTGCATTTGCCACAAAAATCGTCCATATTGACAAATTAAACGAAAAATAACAGAGCGAGCAAAAACACATCCGCTCATCAGCACGCACTTCAATTTACTTTTTGAATTTATTACCAAAGAGTTTGAGAATTTTTTTGGCAGGTATGGTATACAACACCAAAGGACAATACCATATACGCCACAACAAAATGGGTTAGCTGAGCGGACCTTTCGTACATTAATCGAAAAAGCGAGGTGTATGCTTCAGGATGCAAATTTGTCGAAGAAATTTTGGGGCATATATCAAGAATCACACAACCTCATCAGTTCTGGGACACAAGTCGCCGATGGAAGTTTGGTGCGGAAAAAAACCAAATATAAGCCATTTCAAAGTTTTTGGTTCGTTGGCTATGGCGATGGTGCCGCAAGAAAAACGGCAAAAATTCGATGCGAATTCGACGGAAACGTTGTTTGTTGGCTACAGTGAGGATCAAAAGGGTTATCGCTTAATGGACAAAAAGACCGGAAAAGTATTTGTTGCTAGGGATGTAACGTTTTTCGAAGTTGGTAATGTTTCAAAGTCTGATGTACTCAATGAGGATTTTAGGTCCAATTCAAAAAATTACAACGTTGTTAGGGACCTTTGCGAAATAGAGGATACTATCGTTAATGGTTTACCGACTGAAAGCGATAGTCAAGACTGTCGGCGTGATCAAAGCAACGCAGATTTTGATAGTTCCGTTGACTCTGAGAGCGTCATGAATGATAGTACATTTGTTCCGCAATATACAAGTGACGATAGTGAAGCGGCACAAACAACATTCGGCAGCAGTGATGTGCAATTTATCCGGCAATCACAGAGAGAAAAACGTGCAACTGAGCGATTTGAGTCAACGCATTTGGCTGACAAAACTCTTAATGACGAACCAAATGATATGAAAGATGCACTTTCTGGAGCAGACAAGGAAAAGTGGAAAGCTGCTATGGATGACGAGTATACCTCACTACTCGAAAATCAAACTTGGTTGATCTACCCGGTGGCTGCAAAGCAATTCGAAATAAGTGGGTATTTAAGCTAAAATCTGATTGCGATGGTAATATTTTGCGATACAAAGGGCGTTTAGTGGCCAAGGGATGCAGTCAAAGGCCAGGTGTCGACTAAGAAGAGACGTTTTCCCCGGTGGTTCGCTACTCATCGATTCGGTTATTAATGGCAATGGCAGTAAAAAAAAATTTTTGCATCGAACAAATGGACGTCGTAACAGCTTTTTTGCATGGAGAAGTAAAAGAAATTATTTATATGCAACAACCAGAAGGCTATGACGGTAAAAGCAATCGTGTTTGCAAGTTAAATAAATCGATTTACGGGTTGAAACAGGCGAGCCGACAATGGAATATAAAGCTAAACAGTGTGTTAGTTAGTGCTGGGTACATACGACGCAAAACCGATGCGTGCATTTACGTTTGCCATAAAGAGGAATCAACAGCAATAGTTGCAGTATATGTATATGATCTGCTTATTTTCCATAATAACTCGGCATTGAAAAATACACTTAAGTCAATACTTGAAAAAAACTTCCATTTGAAAGACCTTGGTGTAGCATCGAATGCACTTGGCATACGAATTAAAAACGACCAGCAAAAGGGTATTTTAAGCCTAGATCAGCAAAAATATTCTGAATATATTTTACGACGATTTAACATGCTGAATTGTGAACCCGTGAAGTTGCCGATCGACCCGTGTCAAAAATTTACTAGGGATATGTCACCAAAAACACAGGAGGACATCAGTCGAATGGCTTAAACACCGTATCAGGAAGCAGTGGGAAGTCTTCTATATTTGGCGCAATGTACGCGGCCTGATATTGCATTCAGCGTGTCCAAAGTGAGTCAATTTAATCAAAACCCCGGGCCCGCGAATTGGAAAGCGATTAAACGTATTCTTCGATATATAAAAGGTACATTAAACTGTAAAATTACATTTAGCAGGCGCGGAAAGCAAAAGGAGATGTATGCATATGCGGACGCAGATTGGGCATCGAGTTCTTGCGACCGAAGGTCGTGCTCCGGCTACGTTTTTTTTTGGTATGGAGGAGCCATATCTTGGTTAAGTAAAAAACAGCCCACTGTGGCACTATGTACGGCCGAATCAGAATACATGTCTTTAACAGTGGTATGTCAAGAATCTTACACAATTGTTAAAAGATATCGATGGCGAAACCAAATCTTCATTTCCAATTTATTGCGACAACAAAGGTTCAATCGACTTAGCACAGACTGGGGCCTACAGCGCAAGAACCAAACATATAGACATCCGACACCATTTTATCAGAGATCTAATACAAAACGACGTAGTAAAAATTTGTAAAATCAGTACCGATAAAATGATAGCAGATAACCTCACAAAGGCTGTGGCTGTTGATAAGCATAATTTTTGTTCCATTGAAATGGGGTTAAATATTTGAATTAGTCTAAAAATATGTAAGTAAAACTAAACTGAGTAAACTATAAGTTGAATTTGAATATGTGTATGTATGTAAATCAAAAACCTACAAAACAATCGCCATTTGATTAAGTGGGTATATTGTGAATTAAACAATCAAATGTTCATTTGTAAATACAACCATGTAAAAAGTGCGAATGAATATTTTTTTTCCTTCTTCTCGAATAAAGCTTCTGCCGCACAGGACGTGTGTAAGATTTATTATATTGGTTTTCACTGCTAAAATTTAACAAAATAAGAGCGCGCAAATCGTAAAAAACACAAAATCCAAGATGGCGGACATTTCCCATATCGTAATTGGGCGAAAAATTTTATTTCGTGTTCACCTAACAGGAGCACCATTCTTTCTGAAATTTTTTCGTTGAAAAAATCGAATGCAAAATTTGCGCGCAAATCGCAAAAAACACAAAATCCAAGATGGCGGACCTTTCCCATATCGCAATTGGTGGAAAAATTTTCATTTCGTGTTCACCTAACTGCGTCAAAAAATTTCTTCCTGGAATTTTTTCGCTGAAAAAATCTAATGCAAAATTCGCGCGCAAATCGTAAAAAACACAAAATCCAAGATGGCGGACATTTCCCATATCGCAATTGGGGGGAACATTTTCATTTTGTGTTCACCTAAACAGGAGACACCTAACTGCGTCAAAAAATTTCTTCCTGGAATTTTTTCGTTGAAAAATCTAAAGTGATCGGGCTATTCATTCGTACTCGTAAATTCGTTGAGCGGAAATTCGGTATTATAACTTTCAGGTAACATTTGAATGGTAATGTTGTATTTAATAAGCACGCCACCTGAATATGTTTTAAATTTGTAGCTTAAAATATGCATACAAATTCTGACCCGAGCTCGTCTTCTACTGAAACTGAATGGGCTATTACAAAACTGCGTACTCCAAAATTTTTTAAAAATTCGGTTAAAATTCAATTCGGTTATTTAAATTTTTACAAATTATTACAAAAATATTCTTTACAACATCGTCCTCACTGGCCGTATTAAAAGAAAATTCACATGAGGGTTTGCAAACCAAATTTTGATTAAAACTGAACGAGTGCGATTTCGTATGTTTATTATTGGCGCCAATGAAATAATGGTTCATCTCATCCGCACCAAGACCGCAAGGTTTTGAATCTTTATTACAGACTCCCATAGATTTCAAATTTTTCCACAATGTTCTGGAGGGTAATTTTGTATCAAGCTTATTTTCCAGATAGACTCTTTTACTGTAAAGTATTTCTTTAGCTACTTTATTTCTCAAATTTTTATATGCATTCCAACGCTCGTCTGAAGGATATTGCTTCCAATATTTATAGGCCTTACTTCGATCCTTAATAAGATTAAGAATGTGCTTAGTGAACCACGGTCTCTTATAATTATTCACTTTTATAGTACGTAGAGGGACATATTTATCATACAAGTATTTTACCAGTTTATTAAATTGATCTAATTTATCATGCAAATTCGAGAAGAACCAGCAAGAGTTCCATTCCAGTGATATACTTTCGTCGCTCAGTGCTATTTTATCAATACATTTAAAATCTCTGAACGTCAGGTTGGTAACTGACAATTCTTTGTTAAATTCAATATTAAAAGATAAAAATACTAGTTCATGGTCAGCAGTGGCGTAGCCAGGGGGGATATGGGGGGATAGATCCTCCCCCTTCGTCATTGAACTACAATTATTTACCTTTGAATTAATAACACAATACTATTTTATCCTTCTGATTTAAAATTTTTTTTATTTCAGACGGATGACAAATTATCTTTCAATGAATATATGAGTAGTCCACTTGCAAACAGCGTTATGTAATTTTATAAAAGTAAACCATAAATTAAAAAAAAAACGTCTACGACAACAAGTAACATCCGAACTGTATCTTTTTTTATTACCTGAAAATTTGGATAAATAAGAGCCTAATACCATTAAAAAAATAAAATTGCAGTTTGGTAGATTTGCAAATTTTATATTTAAAAATTTAATATTGCAAGTTTTGAAACAATAACTTTTACATAGCTAGCTTTTTTTTAGCTTTTCGCGTTCTCTCCTCTAGGAAGATTGGTTTGCTTACTTTTTGCGACCTCTTCCACTAGGCACCGAAACTACCACGTTTTCTTGCAGTTTTCTAAGTTCATACGAAGAGGAGACATTTGGAAGTGTATAAATAAGTATTATAGCGACTTTTGCAAGAGTAGTTAACATTTCATGCTATTTTTTTCAGAATATAGAAAAATTTTTCACTCTGCTGTTAGTGGACATGAAACCCACCAAAAACTAAAAATCTAAAAAAAATTTACATAGCGCACTTTGCAAGTGGACTACTCAATTGTTGAATAAGCTATCTTATTTGTCCCTTCTTTTTATACAATTAAGGAGCGGCTGAATGGTTTAACGATGTTAGCGGTACATAATGATGTGCCGATTACAACACAAGAAGTAATTGAAAAAATGTGTGTTAGGCAATGAAGATTAAAAATCGCTTTAAAAGTTATAAGATTTTGTAGACTTGTACATAAATAAATGTAAATAGATACGCGTAAATATATAAATATGCAGATATATTCAATGTGTAAAAACTGAAGTGTATACTAACGAAACTTCTACAAAACAAAACTGGACTACACACTAATTAATTAAAATGGTGTAGTAATTTAATTTTTTAAATTTAAATAAAGCATGAATTCCCCAGTAGACAAAAAATATATAACGGTAGAATGGCACATACATACATATATGAAAGAATGCCCACAGGCGACGCACTATAGGCAAAACACGAGTTTTTTTGTTTTTAAATCGTAGATTTTCGCTTAGAAAAGAGATAATGGAATGCAGCATTTAACCCTTTAATGCAGAGTCTGTCATATATGAAACACTTTTTAACCCTTTCAAGGCAGGGGAAAAAGGTACTCAATATGCTTTTGAACGTGCTTTTTCTCATGTTGACGTAGATATTAATCGTAGAAAATTTTTCCATAGTAAAATAATAATAAAAAAAATAAAATAAAAAAATAAAAATATTAAAAATAAAAATAAAAATAAATAAAAAGTACGTTGAAAACATATTGAGAACCATTTTGCCTCTGCCTTGAAAGGGTTGAAAAGCGTTTCATATATGACAGACTCTGCATTAAAGGGTTAAATGCTGCACTTTCGTAAAGATATCGAGTTTACGAGTTATTAGAGTTTAAAGGTAGCTTTTCTTTTTCCAATCTGGCCACTCGGGTACAGCATCCAATGTCCCAAGAATCGAGTCTTAAGATAAAATAAAGAGAAATCTTTCAGAAACAGTGCTAATGGTGTATTAAATATAGTGTTTTCTAGTGGAATGGGAGCCAAAATCCAAAATTAAAAAAAGTGAAATTTTTACCGTTATTTTGAGGGTTAAGTTATTGTTGTTGTAACTTCTCTATAGTTTTCCTATATTATATGATCATTTATCTTCACGATAAAAAAATTTTCATTCCATTATCTCTTTTCTAAGCGATTTTCTACCATTATGAAAAAACTCGTGTTTTGCCTATAGTGCGACGCCTCTAGCCATTGTGTATCACAACTTTAAGTTATCGATGCAAATTTTTTTTAATCGCCCCCCTTCGCCAAATCCTGGCTACGCCACTGATGGTCAGAGGCTCCATCTAAGGAAAATTGGTCTACGTGGCTAACTTTGCTAACATCGCTTACACCAAAGATATCTAACATGCTTGGCTTACAGTGAGGAGCAAAACGTGCTGCAAATTCGTTTGCGACAGTTAATCCACAATTGGTAAAGTTTTTTAGTAATTGCCTACATTTAACATTATCCAGGAGAAGATCGACATTAAAATCACCACAGACGAGGAAATTTACATAGCTCAAGGACAGTTCAGATATTTTTGTAAAAATAGTGGTAAAGTCATTAGACCTATGGGGATTATAGACACATATTACAAGACACCTTTGAACATTATCACTAAACTCTACAAAATCATTCCTTAACAGTGAAAAATCACAAAGAGCATAAGCAGAGTTAGCAATACAAGGTTTGAACCATGTCTCAGTTACACAGACCACATCCATATTTATTTCCCGTAACAAAAAGTTTAAATATTCAAGTTTATCAGTCGATAAACTTCGAGCATTAAAGTGGCAAATATTGAACCCATTATTATATTCGCACGTAAGTTTCAGATCTAGCATAATATTATCACAGTTAGTGTATCTACACAAGGTACTAGTCATATGGATCACAGTTTGGGAGGCTTGCGAAACAGTCAGCTGCAAAGTAGAAATAGAAGAAGAGGGAAGAAATGGAAATAAAAAGAGGATAGAATCTGTCATGGCTATTATAAAAATAAGTATAAAAACAAAAGTAAGTACAAAAACAAAAACAAATCGTACAAAGTTTCAATATTAACTAAAATAATAAAACATATGCTAAGTTTAAGTGGCAGCTGCTAGACGCTCGACGCTCTTACGATTAAGAACTTTTACTCCTTCACTGCCGGCATGTTTTTTGCGTAAATTTGTCCCCGTATTGAGAATACACTCACCAGCCGCTTTTGTCTTTTTAGCTGAGTAGCCAGTCGCATAAGCTCACGGTTCTTTTTTGTCAAGCATTCATGAACAAATATCTTTTCATCAGAATCAATTCCAATATTGCGGCGAGTTAATGCCTGTCGTCTAGATTTGAGAAATCGAGCAACTGCTACGAACAAACGAGAGCGATCATAAGCAGAATTTAGTTTTACAATGATTGGAGAGGGGTTTGTTTTGTTGGCGCTTTTGCTACTGGGACGCATACGAAATTTAATACTATTTTTGTAAACCCAACTGTACATGCATACGTAATACCTTTGTTTTGTTTTAAACTAATGAACTGTTATTTTGATAAAACTATATGTATTTAAAAGTCTATTAGTTATTTTTTGTTAAAATTTTTCGCTGTTATTTGGTTGATATATTGTTAATAAACTAAAAAGACGCTTTAAAATGAGCTGATTTTTATGGCTTTGTACTGATTTTTGATCCCAACTGTACTGATTATTTGGCTACCCTTGTACACACAGTGGTCGAAATAATTATAGCCGCACCACATTTTGACAGGTTTTAACATATTATTTTTTTTTGTTATTTAATTCTGGTTATTTTTTTATAAAAATATAGTTCGTTCTTTAACAAACCCCGTGTAAAAAAAATTCTAAAAAATCAACCGTTATTTTTAGCCACTTGAAACTTGCACCTTGTTCTACTAGAATTCAATGGGCTACAAAACTGCGAATTAAAAAAGTTAGAAATTTTGACGAAAGTTTGTTGATTTTTTTTTTAAAATAGTGCACAAAGTTTGAAACTTGGATTTACAGGAGATTTGTTAAATAATGAACTATATATTTATAAAAAAATAATCAAAATTAATATGTTAAAACTTGTCAAAAGATTGGGCGGCTATAATTATTTCGACCATGTATGTGTTAACACAATTCTCTCTCTATCTCTCTCTCTATCTCTATCTCTATCTCTCTCTCTATCTCTATCTCTCTCTCTATCTCTCTCTCTATCTCTCTCTCTATCTCTCTCTCTATCTCTATCTCTCTCTCTCTCTCTCTCTCTCTCTCTCTCTCTCTCTCTCTCCCTCTCTCTCTACTCTTACTCTGGGCATGATGATAACAGTGTGAACAGCCCATTGCTCTCTATAAACTACTTTTGAATACGTTTTCATTTGATTTAAAAACGTTTTTATTTGATTTAAATACGTTTTTATTTGACAAATTCAAATATGCACGTATTAACTACTTCCATTATAAAACTATTTTTTAATACGTGGTTATTTAAATTGCGTAGTACTTAATATAGATTATTTATTTTACTATGCGTTATTTCCTTCAGTGTAATAAGTTACAAAATAACTTTTTTTCTCGAAACTTTTATTATAAAAGTCATAACCGGTTGGTTCCCTGGTTTGGATACTGTTCTATTGCGGTAAGGTAAACTGTTTGTATATGCAGAGCTGCGAAACGTTAGATGTGTACACGTCTTCTCCAGACAAAATTATCCAGCAGAAAAAATTTTGAAAATTTAGCAGCATTGGCTCTCAAACAGACAAAATATCCATAGAAGTACGAGAACGCAAAATTTGAAAAAAACTTGCAACCTTCGAAACAGCTGATCACTTTCACAGTTGCCACAGGTGGTTCATTTAGCAATTTATTTTCTGCTTAGTACATTTCCCCCGATATGAAATTTTTTACACTTAAATACTTTTGGATAAGAAAAACCGTTGTAACATACATCTTTATAAATTAATTATATGTATCAGAAATAATAAGTTATTTTTCTCAAACTTTGGCTGATACAAACAACCAGTATGTGAACAAGGGTATAATACCCTTGTGCACAAGTGCGCTCGGGTATAAAATGAGTAGACAGAGTTGCATTTCAACACCAACTTTCATTGCCTCTAATATAAACATTATATTTGAAAACTCCCCAAAGTTATAAAAAAAAACAATTATAATTTTTTCGAGTGACAATGAAAATAATAGTAGTTTCGGTACTCTTTCGCCTAAATAAATGTTTTAAGGCTAACATTGTTCAAATACATATATCCAGACTCGACCCCGACATACCAAACATATGTCCCGCTTCCCCCTCGACACCCTCCACCTCCTCATGTGCTCACTTAAACCCTCTTAGGTAACATCCCTCTCCCTGTGGTCCGACTCCGTCGAAGCAGCACGTATTAGCACCGATAGTTAATATTTACGGCAACGATTTATAGACTAGCCAGGGCTTAGTAGTGCCGCAACAACAACAGTGAAAAACTCAGTGTCTATTGAAAAGGAGGGGATGCGAGTAATATTCAACAATTTCTGGTTAACTTTTAGCAAAAACTATAAAATTCTTCAAATTATTCTATTTTTGAAATGGAAATAAAGAAATGATTTAAAAAAACGCCAAAAAGGCACTCTATACCCATGGTGGAATTGCATCATGCTCTATACCGATGTGTTTTGACCAGATCTTTTCTTCATATAACTTGTTCACAATTTTATCACTGTTTCTTTTTTTTTTGTTACAGGTAATATCATGTGAGCCTGCTGGAGTTGACATGAAAGGAAACAAAATTTGTGATATGGACAAAAAGCAACTTAGGATTTCTGACAAGCAGCGTATAAGTGTTTGGGATATATTGGAAGGCCATAAGAATCCAGCACCCTTATCATGGGTTTGGTTTGGTGCGGTTAAGTCAGAAAGGAAATCTCTTGCATATGAAGAAACACATCGCAATCTGAAATATCATGCTCATAGTTTAGTTAAACCCATTGATTATTTTTATGAATCGTTGTCTCTGCCACCTGAAGACATAGAGCCCGTTTCGGAAAAAATCAGCATTGTAATGAAAACTATTTTTTTTATTTTAATTTATTTTAACACATCGTAACCGTTTTAGAAAGATGAAATGAAACCGGATACCCCGTCATCAGTAGATCAATCACCTAGTGCTGTGACTTCCGGAAGAACCCGTGGAAAAGGAACAACGCGCAAACGTAAACCAAAGAATTCAAAAACTTCCCCCACAAACGTTTCAACGCCATCTCAGATAACTCTGCAACCACAAATATCTCAAGTTCAGTCTCAAAACGTGCAGCAGATGCATCCTCAAAGTCAAATTAATCAAATGCAAATGAATGCACAGGTTTGACATTTTCTGGTTAAACTATTAATACATACATCATTTTAGAAAGTATCTCATTGAATCTTAATTCGATAATTTGATAGATTTCATACATGGTGGAATAATAACAAGGTGTTGTCAGTAGCGACGTGTTTGTTGTAATTTTAACAAGATCGGCATGCTTATTTTCAGTGCTGCCGATCTTAATTTTTATACTACTACTCGTTGGGAAATAGTATCTAAAATACTCCATTTTAGTATTTCGTTTTATCGCGATTTTTAAAGAACTTGGTGTTTTCAGAACGATAATAATGTTTATAATTGCTGGATTTTTATAATTTCTGTCCTCAAAATATAAAAGATATTGGTTATCAATGGAAAAAGACCTAAACAAATATCGTATGGAAAGGCAATTTTTTTTATATTATATATCTTTTGCTGCATTGTCATAATATTGAGTCAAATGGACTACTGATACACTAGAATAGAGCGGCAGTATGGTTAAATTACGATTTCTCTTATATTATCGATATTTTTGTGTTTTAATCTATTTAAAAAATCATTTACAGTCTTATAGGAATTGCGCTATTTTACAGCTTCTCCTTCTTTATAAGTTACAATATATGTCCAAGCTGTGTATAGCTGACGATACAAACATATATTCAGGCTTATAAGCCTGTAATTATACATTTTTCTACATTTAATTTGAAATAGTATGCACAAAAGGGATTAAAAGTAGTACATAATTAGTATCTTTTCTAATACTTTAAAATGCGTGACTGGAATAGACCTGCCGAAAAAGTGAGGTTAAGCTACTGACAACACCTTGTTATTATTACACCATGGATTTCATATATGTAACCAGTGTTACGGCTGAAAATCTTTCGAAAGTCGCAGAAAAAGTGCCACAGCCAAAAAAAAAAATCAAGTCATTCAAATCATTTATACCATGCATGTAAAGGCTTTCACTATTAAAGGGTGAACACACCAAAACTGCGACACTTTGGGAAGCTTATAACTTACCCAAAATAAATGATCCGGCCTTAAGTACACGGTAAATTGCTAAAAAATTAAAGAGTCCACTATTCGACAGTTTGCAGGGTTTTAATCGGTACAAATAAGGCCTGACAGTTACGAGAAAACCAGGGATCGGGGGTTAGCATGGTCAAAGTGATAAAAACAGTGCTCGGAAGGTCCTCAGTGCGTTTTCGCGAGATCCGAAGATTTTGTCGCGTTATGTTGCAAAATCCGTACGGAGATCGCAGTTTTTCGTACAAAAGGTAAAGCGGAAAGCTTCATTGAGATGTTCTACAGCTCAAACAGCGCCAGACCGAGGCGCAAAGTAGAATGTTACAGCGAAATCCCGCATTCGGAAGTTGTATGAATTCTAAATTAAAAAAATACAACTGCATTGTTATGGACTGCGAAACCTACTGCTATAAGAATTCAAAATATATTGCAGGTCAAGATTTTTATACTGCTGCAAGTCGTCAAGATGCCCCTGAAAGTTGTATGCTGAAAATGAAGTCCAAATTTACAAAAACCACATGGTTTGGCAAACTATTTGTTCCTGCGGCCGTAAGAGCAGCCCTTTTTTCCCATCCGGGACAATGAATGATCAAGTTTATCGGGATGAGTGCCTCAAAAGGCGTCTTCTGTCATTTATCAACAGATAAGGAGTAGGCCATCGTTCTAGGCGGACATGGCAAGCTGCCACTATGCCAAGGACACATCGCCGTGGTATAATGCAAATAACATCAATTTTGTACCTCACGACTGCAATCCACCCAGATCCACGTCCTATTGGGGAATATTGGTCAATTGTCAAAGGAATCTTGAAGAAAACAGGTGCAAGAGTGAAAATTATTGAAGAGTGCAAAACAAAGTAGTTGTGCGCATCGCGTAATGTCGATGATGCAGTCGTGCAGAACATGATGGCGCGTGTGCGATGAAAATACCGATCACTTGCATATGGAGCAAATAATAACTAATATTTTAATATTTTAATAACATCTAAACTTCCAAGTTATATAATACAAAAAAAAAAATAATTTCAAAGCCTTCTAGTTTGTTTCTGGTAGTAATTTCTAAGTGTCGCAGTTTTGGTGTGTTCACCCTTTAACCGACTTCACAAAAAGGAGGAAGGTTATCAAGTCGTCGGAATATTTCTGTTTATGTATGTTACCGCATACCTTTGGACTACGTTAACCGATTTCTATGATTCTTTTTTTAAAGGAAAGGTGTTACATACCTTACAGGTGGTCCCATATTAATATTGTTTAAATCCGATCATCGGATCATGAAGAAATCAACGATAATCTTAAATTTGTATATGAGAATTGAAGTCGGTTTTGTTTTTTGCTTAAAAATTACTTGTTTTACCTTTCGAATCTTATTAGGGCACATTCATAGTCGAAATAAAATTGACTCTAACGTTAGTTTTGGCATTTTTCAACGGAAAATCTGTCAAAAAAGCTGCGTAAAGTAGACTTTAGTTCATCTATGACTAGCCCCATTATTTTTAATAAGTTGTTAATGGAGATATCATTTTCTGTCAAACATTTTATATCATAATAAAAAGACGCAATATGCATATTTTGCATTTATTATGATAACAAAATTGAAGTAAACAAAGTACCTACATCATCAAATAAATAATAAATTTAACACAAATAAATTGGAGGAAATGCTAAGCTACAAAAACGGTGCATTAATTCATGCTACTTCTGGACATTTATTCGGAAAATGTTTGACAAAAAAAGTTGATAAAAAAGTTGAAATCAGTCAAAATGTTGCCAGAGGTGTAATTTTTAAGTGCCTTTGAAAAGTAAATACTAAAAGCGTTATTAATATTAAACACGCAAGAAAAATATAATTTATGAAGGAATTGCCAAAATGTGTATATAGAATTTTGAATCAAAGAAAAGGAGCAAAAGTCGCACGATTTTTAGGAAAGTTTCAAAATAAGCCTATTTTTAAAAAGTCGGTGTCAGAGGGCATCGATCTCCAAAAAGTGTCAATTTGACACTTAAGTCGCACAACGGTAACACTGTATGTAACTTCTTTTAAAATTTTTCAAGTTTACTTGGAATTGAATCCAAAACTTCAGGTCCTTTCGCGTTGCTTTCGATTTCGCCTCGTTTTGACAGTAACGCGGGTAATGCTAGTGCTTGCAATGAAAACTATGTCAATTTGACACTTAAGTCGCACAACGGTAATACTGTATGTAACTTCTTTTAAAATATTTCAAGTTTTCCAATTGAGCTATTTAAATAATTTGGTAAATACTTGGAACTGAATCCAAAACTTCAGGTCCTTTCGCGTTGCGTTCGCTTTCGCCTCGTTTTAACAGCAACGCGGGTAATGCTAGTGCTTGATACACTGCACGCTTTACAGCGAATGCTTTGGTCACTAAATTAACATACTAACGACAGATAAATTAATATTTCATATCAATAATTGCATCAAAAACTATATTTCTTGACCGTATTTGATTAAAAAGGAAAAATATTTCACATAATTTTAATTATTTGCAGTAGATGTCGAACGACTCACGCAAAAATTTGAGTGTCCTTGCTTTGTGTTGGCGTTAGCGTTGCCAAATTTTGGCTATGTGGACGGCTGTATTTGAATTCATTTTCTCATTAGAGTTGCCAACCGTACTATAATATATAGTATTGTACTATACTATGTGTCCTAAAGGGATGCTCTAGCTTTTGGTTGTATTAACGACTTCCGGTTTCGACCTCATATGCATCTTGCTGATTGAAAAGAAACTTTCATATAAATACATACAAACATTTATAAAAATTAATATACATACATACATATTGGGTGCATTCCAAAACGCCAAATACAAAGCATCAGTCTCTTTTATTTCTAAATCTCAGTAGATTATAATGCCAAATATGTGCAACCAAGGTTTGATTCTAGTTTTCAACAAGGTTGCCCAAGCTAGACGTTTTCTTCTAGTACGGTTTAGAAATAAAAGACCTGACGTTTTGTATTTTGACGTTTTGGAATGAACCCATTAATATATATTTGAGATTTTCTTTTATATCAGTAAGATATATATAAAATTGAAGTGTGTATAAAATTGTTAATGACAAAACCGAAAAGTACACAACGTTGCAGACGCCATGTAAGGAAAACTGAATTATTGCGAAATATAAATAAAGTGGCAGCACTATACGTAAGGTGACCAGATTTCTGTGGACCAAAATCGGGACACTTCTAAAGCATCGAATCCGAACATACAATTTTGTTTTTTAGAATAAAAAGACATAAGATCTTTTAATACAATTTTATTTGAGACAAAACAAAGAGAAAAAAACTTGAATAGGGTTCTCAAAAATATATACACACAATATATACGTTTTAGCAAGTTTTCGCTACTTTTCTATGCTTTAAATATGTTGATGACCCTTTTATGAAAATATAGCTTACTAATATCTAAAAAAAACTGTAAATCAATATTTTAAACTTTGTAGAAAAATTCGATGAATTTTGACAAATGTTGATCAAAGGTTTAAACTTTTTAATCAGATGTTTAGATTTTTTTGAGCATGTAATTTTGTAGCCCATCAAATTTTAGTACTACAAAGTGCAAGTTCGAAGTAGCTTGGACTTACCGTTGATTTTTGGCAATTTTTGTTCGCGCATTTTCTTCCATACAAATTCCAGACAATTTTTTTTTGTATGGGGAAAATGGCCAACACCTTCCACAAAAAATTTTACCAAATTTGCACTTCGTTTTACTAGAATGGAATGGGCTACAAAATCGCATACTCAGAAAGTTTCTAAGAAATATATTGAAAAAGCTCAAAATTTTGATAAAATGTTGTCGAATTTCGCTAATTTTTGCACAAAGTTTGATTTGAATGGTTTTTGTTATATAACGAGCTACACTTTCATAAACAAATACTAAACATTAAATATTCAAAAGGGGAATGGCCGAGGAATGCTAAAATGTCTCTTCCCTACTTATATTTTAGCCATTGTATCAACAGCTTATATTTTTTTTATAATTTCACTAAATTCAGGTTAGAATCGTTTCCGACCTCAATTCTCATATACAAATTTCTGATTATCATCAATTTCTTCATGATCCAATGATCACACTTAAACCAAAGTACCAGGTGGATCGAGCTTTGCCCGGAGTGAATATACTTTTTTAAGTTTTCAAGATTTGGATAGCTTTAAAAGAATATTTTGGAAATAAAAAAATTGGATTTCGATATCTATTAAGTAAATTTCTTACTCCATAATTTAGGTGGTCACACGCTGGACTGAATGGCACATATCTTGCGCGTATTTGTACAGTGTAAAAAAATGCTGATTGAAATTAACAAAATACAAATTTGGTTGCATAGAAGCATGGCAACCCTGATGGAAAATATTTTTTGACCAAAGTTCTCAACAATACCTTTCATTTCATATCCATATTACGATATTTTAGATAAATTGTATAGAATCCAAAATAAGTGGCAACCTTGCACTATTATCCTAAGGGATATTATTTTGTATATAGGGAAAGCATTGTTTAAGACCCTTCTCTTAGTACCCATTAATAGTAATATTTTACCTTTTTTCTAAAAAAAATTAAATAAATATTCGATTCAAAATAAGTGGCAACCCTATTAAAAATATTTTTGAATTAGGGATCTTCAAAATGCCTTCCATTTGATACCCATATTATGATGTTTTAATTAATTTCTAACTAATTTCGAATAGGTGGCAACCTTATACGAGTCTTCTCGGAGATAGTGCCTATTCAGATAACCTTAGAATCCACAATATTATCTGTGTATAAAATTTCATCAAAATCGTTAGTGCCGTTTCCGAGAACGCTATGGATATATATATATATATATATATACAAGAATTGCTCGTTTAATGTAATAAGATAAGTATGGGACAGCCCGTGGGTAACACCTTCCCTTTAAAATAAGAATTATAGAAATTGGTAAACGAGGTGCAAAGTTATACATTAAAAAAATAGATATATTCCGACTAATTGACAACCTTCTCCTTTTTGTAGAGTCGGTTAAAAAGTTATAAAAACCTTAAAAAAATGTTTCACAAGAATGATGATAGCAATATAGCGAGAGTACCAGTTTGACAGAATAAAACATAACCGTAGGTTCTTAGAAAATAATTACCCTGGCTATGTTTGTGGCTCCCCTACATGTATTCTATCATAGAATTTCTATGTTCTTTGTGATAACAAAAGTGCTGCCACATTTGTATGAAACATTGTTTTTGGGCCAGAGTACAGGAAGAATCTTCTTAAATTAATAAATAAAACACTAAAAACACGCCAACATCGGTAGGAATGGTCACCGGAACTATACATCATTTTGCATTTTCCCGTGCTCGGAAACATTGTTTACTTGTTTTTTAATAACAAAATATACAATCTTTTGTGTTAATATATTTAACTAGTGATTCAAAGTGAATATTGGTAATTCAGTGCATTTTTGACCGTGAAATTGCTCGAGAAGATATTCCCAAAAAGGATTTTGCTAATCTATATATGTATATTAGACTGCATCACTCCCTATACAAAAAAAAAAAATCGGTACTGTTTTTCCAATGAAATTATAAAATCTATTATATTTTAAGACGTCCATCAAAATATTTCGAAAAAATATTAAGATTTACGTGAGCTGGACCGGTTTGAAAATACCTCCAAAAATGGAGTATTTTATGAATAAAAATAGTTCCTTAAAGATTTAGAAAAAAAATCGCCTCAATGGACAAAACGGTTTATGCTTAAAAAAATTTGCATACAAATATTTTAAAAAAAATATAACTGAATCGTAATAATGAGATTTTTGAAGCTGTTTTTTAACTTTTTTCAAAAATTGGCATAAGAAAAGCTTGAATAACTGAACCTAAACTACTCCGATTTAGACTTGTGAGGTATCACTGGAAAGCTATTTTCTCACCCTTCTTATTTATTTGCTAATGAACTCATTCAAGGCATGAAAGATAAAAGGTAGGATTAACGAGCGTCATTCCGAGTTGAATTAAGATGTGTTGGTATTTGAAAAAAAAGGCGTGAGTACTAGGTACTCATGAAATTTGATGTGTAAATATATGCGAACGGCAAAGCATAAAAGTACGTTTACATATAAATATAATCTCAATCAAAGCTCGTTAGCTGTCAAATTGGTTGTGCTTGTTATTCACACAACTCGAGAAAAAGTTAAACTTCTTCTCTGTGCCACCGTGGCCACTTTTTGCTGTAACACATATTATGCCATTTAAAAATATTTTAACTGAATATTTTATTAAAAATACCTTTACAAACCTATTTTCCTTACTAGCGTCAATTTTTGTTTACTTTAACATTTGACATTCCTCCTCTTCTTCGAAAGTATAATCGATAAAACTAGGTTGGACACCAAAAAGTTATCGGTTTAATCTGAGATATTTTTAATTATAATTTTGCATGGCTAATCTCTTTTTCTAATAACAGATTAGGGAGTTAAGCTCGAAAATTAGGATAATCTTTTTATATGTAAAGCTATTATTAGGCGATTCAGTTGCATACATACAAATGTAGGTAGGGTTAGAAATTAAACATTAATTTCACTTAATTTTATTAATTTTGCTGATTTAATTTTTTTATTCATTTTCATTTTTAATTCCTTTAATACATGAAATCATCGGTATGATTGATGATATATACTTGTGACTCAAGGGCGTTAAAATATATTGGAAACACCGCATCAGTTATTGTTTTTGAGCTTATAGTTTGAGCATTTCTATTTGTATATATTCCTAAATTTAGTTTTTCTGTTCGGAATATAATCTGTGGTTTATGTGAATGCAGTTCATGTTGCAGGATTTTACCCGATGCTTTTTTGTTCCGTACGTTTTGCTGTTACCCTCTTTTAACTCTCACTTCAGGGAGTGATTTTGCTGTTTGACCTTTTTCCAGGATTTTACATGAAAAGTATTGGATCAGAGCTATTATATCATCCATACATATGCATATTATTCATACATATATTCATGTATGTTCATCAGTTATCAACGGTCCCAGTTAAATAAAATGATTTCACTATTTTTTAAATTTTCGCCTTGCTTTTTTTTTTATCAAAATAGACTACTAAACCTATGCCTAACACCACCTACGAAAATCAAAATGCATGTGCGGAGTTTAAATAATCGGAAGTAATAATCAATTGTTGCGCATTTCCTCTTACTATGCATATGCCTAAATGTATGCAACCATTTGGCAAGCAAGGGTGCTTCTAATGAAAATGAAAATTTTATGCTGAAATACACATGCTAAGCCCTTCGAAATTTCGTGCTGGGGCATGCGTTTCAGCTTCGCAAATTTTACCCCTACCGAAACCCAAGATGTATACACATAAAAAAAAATGCGACATCAATGACTTTTTGAGTGGGAAAATACCTTTCTACTGAGACCCCATAAGTCTAAATCAGAATAGTGTTGGCCCAGTTGTTAAAGTTTTTCGTAAATCAATCTTTGAAAAAAGTAAAAAACAGCATCAAAAATCTCATTCTTAGGATTCCGTTGAAAAGATTTTTAAATATCTTTATGCAGATTTTTTTTAGCTTAATCTGTTTTGTCATCTGAGGGGATTTTTTCAAAAAAATCTTGAAGAAACTGTTTTTATTCATAAAAAACTCCATTTTTCGAGGTATTTTCAAATCGGTCCAGCTCACGTAAATCTTAATATTTTTTTGAAATATTTTGGTGGATGTCTTCAAATATAATAAAATAATCCCGGCGGAAAAACCGCAACTTTTTTTGGTGATGCAGTCTTATGTATATAATCCGCGAAGGGATTTTTTGTACAAGATTTGCACCGTTCGTTCGATTTTCAAAAATGAGGTGTCAAATTAAAGGTCCTGCGCTGTAGATGTGCAATAAGGTTTTACTTTTTTGAAAATAGTTGCCACCTGTTAAATAATTAAACTCAAATTATTTAATAATCACTGCCCTAAGATCCCCATAATTCGGTCGACTTTCTATATATCGCTTATCTCTGGAACCGCTTATGCCTACGTTCTGAAATTTGACACAGCTATTTATGATATCAACCGCGTACTTATGGCGAAAAGTGGTAGATGACGGGAAAGGGGGCGTGGCACCTCCCATACAAACAGAAATTCTCATATCGATTATCTTTGGAACCGCTTATGCTAACGTCCTGAAATTTCACACAAATATTTATGATATCAATAACGTACTTACGACGAAGAGTGGTAGATTTTGGAAAGGGGGGCGTGGCACCGCCCATACAAACTGAAGTTCTCATATCGATTATCTCTGGAACCGCTTATGCTAACGTCCGGAAATTTGACACAGCTATTTATGATGTCAATAACGTACTTATGGCGAAAAGTGATAGATAACGGGAAAGGGGGCGTGGCACCGCCCATACAAACTGAAATTCTCATATCGATTATCTCTGGAACCGCCCATGATAACGTCCGGACATTTGACACAGCTATTTATGATATCAATAACGTACTTATGGTGAAAAGTGGTAGATAACGTGAAAGGGGGCGTGGCACCGCCCATACAAACTGAAATTCTCATTTCGATTATCTCTGGAACCGCCTACGCTAACGTCCGGAAATTTGACACAGCTATTTATGATATCAATAACGTACTAATGGCGAAAAGTGGTAGATAATGGGAAAGGGGCGTGGCACTGCCCATACAAACTGAAATTCTCATATCGCTTATCTCTGGAACCACATATGCTAACGTCCTGAAATTGGACACAGCAACATATATTGTCAATACCATACTTACGGCGAAGAGTGGTAGATTTTGGGACAGGGGGCGAGGCAACGCCCATACAAACTGAAATTCTCATATCGCTTATCTCTGGAACCGCTTATGCTAACATTCTGAAATTTGACACAGCTATTTACGCTATCAATGCCGTACTAATGTCGAAAAAAATTTGGTATTGGAAAAGGGGGCGTGACACCTCCCATACAAACTGAAATTCTCATATCGCTTTTCTCTGGAACCGCTTATGCCAACTTCCTCAAATTTGGCACAGCACCATTTGCTATCAAAACCGTACTTACGGTGAAAAGTGGAACTTTTTGGAAAAGGGGGCGTGGCGCCTCCCATACAAACTGAAATTCTCTTATCGTTTTTCCCTAGAACCGCTTATGCTAACGACCTGAAATTTGACAAATGATTTTTAAAAGGATCGGTGTGGTTGTCTTCCGTTAGGTGGCGTAGGGATTGAGAATAGAGATGGGCATCACAAGTTCCGAACCCGCCCATCCCGACGTTTTTCAGAATTGTACCGCGGGTCCAGGGGTTCCAAAATCTATCTCTAAAAAAATTTAGATGTCTTTGAAATAAATTTAAAAAAAAAAAAAAATGGAATATTTCATGCAAATTTTTTAAGGAAGATTTTCGGAATCTGCGGAGATTGCGGTTTTATCGAGAGTATCGGGAAAGAATTTTGGTCCCGTTCCGTCCGTAAAATGTTTGCAGACCTTCCCCACATCTCTTATTCCGACCCTTTTGAAATCAGTACCGTGGATCCCGCGGGTCCGGATACCCCGTGCCCATATCTAATTGAGAGCTATCCTTAAAATGTATGGTCAGATTTTCTTCATCTTTAGAACACATAATAGCAGCATAAAATTTTGTGCAACTTGGTAGCCCAATCGTGCGACGCAGAAATATTGGGCTTTAGGCATAATATTGACAAAAACCCCTGTAAAACCGCCGTTGTAGAACTAAATATAATATTTTGTTTTACACTTTCGAGGTACTTAACCTCCACCGAATCTGATGAAAAGAAAGAGGAGTTTATGCAGATGCTGGCAATTTAGTGTTAACCTTCCAAGAGGCTCTCAGACCAATATAATCGGAAAA
Source organism: Rhagoletis pomonella (assembly GCF_013731165.1). Lineage (NCBI taxonomy): Eukaryota > Metazoa > Arthropoda > Insecta > Diptera > Tephritidae > Rhagoletis > Rhagoletis pomonella. Next base: position 37,441 of record NW_023458694.1, read on the forward strand.
AGTATTTACAGTCTGAATTGATAGTTGTTTAACATAATAGTCAGTGAGGAACCGTTAGGCATCCCATCTATACATACAAATACATATGCATATTTTTTATAAATTAAAATTGAGGTTCCTTTCTCGGTATAATTTCAAAAGCTACCAAGAAATTTGGTTTTAAGTTTTCTTGTAAATGGTGGTGGACTTCAAAATTTTCATTCGCATGAAATAAAAGCAAAATTTAAAAGTGTATGAAAAAATGTCGAATTTCGACAACTGGGCGATACTAGTAGGGATAAAAAAGCGGCGATTGGAAGCCCTCCTGACATTTTCTTAGTTTTTTTTTGCAAGTTTTACCTTAAACTAGAAAATTACCGAGTTACTTTTTATATGCACATCTGCTGTGCACTAGGTGCAATAACGCCATAATGGCTCTATTAGACTTTCACAATCAGAAATAAGACCATACACAAGATACGGCCTTATATCTCAATGTGAAGTGAAATAAAGCCATATAGCATTTTTTTTATATAGCTTTATTGTACGGCGCCAAAAGCGATTGCTGTTTGATGTTAAAAGGATGCGTGTCTCTTGCATACATATTACATCAAGGTTTTTCTCCTTGATAGCAGTTGCAGCTCTCATCAATGAAACTCCACTGTATAAAGTAATCATCTGCCGGTTGTTCAATGTCTGGTTATCACTACTTCCCAGTTAAACATTATTATCAACTTTTACGACAACATGCATATTGCATGTGACCGATAAAGAAGTCGTTGTATTTAACCGGAGCTTCTACCTCCGATTTGTGTTCACCAGATATTGAACAACCGGCCCTAAGTGTTTGGCCGAGCTTCCCCTCCAATTTTTGCTATGCGTCTTGTTGTTGTTGTAGAAATGGGACCTACAGTTTTACTCCGCCTTCAAACGGCAAACGGAATTTATGAGAAGCTTTTTCACTGCGACCGCGGTTAGAAATAACTTTTTTCTAATTTAGATGTTACCAGGACCAGGGATCGAACCTAGACCCACGGAGAGGTAGCACGCACCTCTTAACACTCGGTATATAAAATTTAAAGTTTTTATTTTTGAAATAAAATAATAAGAAATTAAACTCCCCATTTTCGCTCCTAAACTGTCAAATAGCAAAATTCTCAGAAAAAGAGAAAAATCCACATGTACGGGAATGCTTTTCGTGTAAAAACTGTTAAAACTTTCAAATACTCCGTAGACGCCATTTTTGTTTACACAGCTGTTTTTTATCATTTGCGATTTGCTTAATTATACTCAAATACACAGGCAAATTAACAAAAATACTTACAAAACTTGATACTTATTTCTTCGCTACGTTACATTTAATAATGTAAAAATTCAGATTTTTAGCATTATTATTGGTACAACACTATTTGTTTTTTAGGAAAAATGTAAAAAAAAAACAAAGTCTTAAGCAGGGATCACACGATTTGCACATTTGTACAGATTTATCCATTTTCACCGTTACACAGTGGTGTTTTTTGGAAAGCCTCTACTGAGCTGCACTTATTCTCGATAAAAATTTCTATACAATTCTATACTATTAAAGGTACAAATGTGATCCCTGCTTAAGGGGTAGAAGTTGTAGCTGCTATTTCGGAGATCACTACATCTCCTCACAAGACTTCTTTTTCTAGACATATGTATTTATGTTTCTGCTTACTCTACTTTCAATGTGTTTTGACAACATTGAACACCTTGGTCCTATTTCATGAAGTGATAGTGATAATTTTGTAACGACAGGTATTTTACGTATTGTCAGAGGCAGCTCAATAGTTTGGTGGGGCTTTGTTTCATAAAAACAATTGTGACAACCATTTCAACTCCATGAAAAATTCCATTGAAAATTCCAGTCATATGAAATTTTTATGTAATTCATATGTAATAATTCCATTTGCATTACTTTAGTTTTTAGAAATATTCAAATTATTGAAAAGTAAGAAAATCCGCGCAGTCGCCATATAAACAAATTTTCAAAATTATCATGCGAAAACGGAACTATTTAGATTTGTCGCTATTGTCGTGACAATTTTGTCAGAGTGGCAATTGTGAGCACCAGTCAATTGTCGACAATGTTCTAGTATTATCACTGTCGCTTTCCAAAAATTGTCAGGGTTGCCTACAGGCGTCTACGAAATAGAAAAAATGTCGCCCACAATTCTGGCTCTAAATTTTACGGATAAATCGACAACAGTCGCACCTGTAATTTTTATGAAATAGGGCGCTAATGGTTTGGCACTTAATCAGATTTTACAAGCACAAATTCTTCGGGTAAAATCTTGCAGGTTCTGACGAAGAGCGGACCTATTTCTCTGCTCTACGTTGCAAAATAACCGAGTACGCGAACGCTTTTGGTAAACTCTGGCGAGTTAGGGAACGCAACTAATATCTATTTCACATTAGTAGCAATATTGGGTGTCTGCTGTCAAACACAGTTTTTCTTTGCTCGCTCAATTCGTACGCCATTGGGTTTTTGACGTTTGCTAGCATTTTAAGTACACTCCCTCGAAATGATGCAAATGTCAAAGAAATTCAAAATTTCGTTATCTGGAGTGTTTTGTTTTTGTGTAACAGTTTGTACTTGGGAGAGGTTGAAAGCATAATAAAAATATATGTACATAGTAGGGAAGCATGATAAAAACATTAGAAGTTAAAATCATTCTCACTTCGTCGGCTTGATCATGGTGAAATTATACCAGGTGAAGTAATCAGAGCGAGTCACTGCAGCGGGATTGAAACCTTGGGTCAAACGACTAGGCTGGTAAAAGTTCTGAAGGAGGACCAAACCACAAAGCTGGGTTCACTCAAGAGGCCTGATGGCACTTTAACAGAGACTAGGTTTCTCTCTCCCTGTTCTTTTAGAGGCTCATTATTTTGGAAACCTGGAGATGCTTACGCCTTCCTCGCCCTCGACTGGAATACGAGAACCACTGTGTCAAGATACAACTGGTTTATTGCTAGAACTGTGGCGAATGAAGATGCCGTAATTATGCTATTGAGTCTCTTGACAGTTTCAAATCGCCAGGTCCGGATGGCATACAACCTATTGTACTTAACCTTTTCACCATTTTTACGATATATCGTAAACAAATTTTGCAACCTTTGACGATTTTTTATATATATATATATTTTTTTTGAACGTTGTCACATGCCGTGTATCTGATTCTGATCTGATTTTGAAGAGATCTTTTATCTTTTCAAAATAAGTGCTTACAAAGAAAAACAAATCAAATTTTTTAAAGATTTGCATTTTTGTCAGACCCTTTAATTAAAAAATTCATCTTTACTGGAGTTGGTTGCAAACTTTGTTATTTACCATCTTACAACGTCATATTAGCAGCCAAGAATGCTGAAAATTATAAAATTCAATATCCATTCTAGCCTCTATTCACTTTGTTATAAAAGTTTTTGGTAAAAAAAACGCATGAAAAAAGTGAACGATATATCGTACTAGTGCCACGAACTCATAAATCAATTTGGTCGATTTCTTTAGGGATGTGTGGATTTGATGGGGATTTTTTTTTGTATTAAATTTTCATATTCAAATTATAATAAATATTTTACTGCCTGCCCTTAAAAATTTCTCGAATAAAGATTTTCTTTGTACATACATAGGTACTTTTTGTGCGGTATGTTTTACGGTTTTTCTATCGCCGTCAATGCATTATTCGGCGCAAATGTCTGCTTTGATTGGGTCTCACCAAACAAACAATTTTCTCTCACTTCATTACATGAATGAACTACATATATTTCTGACGACGCCAACGCAGTCGGTTATTCATTTACAGCGTGGCGACGAATAACTGTTACCCCGGTTTTTTGAGAAATAAAAGGTCCTTTATAGATTTTGCGAAAAAAGTATTTTATTGTTAAATTTCCAAAGATTTTACTTTAGTTGTATTAATTAGCTATTAAATTATAATCCTTATTTACAATTTCCAGCAGTTTAAACTTTGTGAGAAAAGGCTTTGTATAAAAAAAGTACAAAAAAGAAAAAAATGAGTGTGTAACACCGTACACATGATAGAAGTGAAACTTCTTAAAAAAGGTGTGTGTACCAGGTACCTACTCCCGAAATTGGATGTGTAAACATATGTTTACAGTTCGGCAAAGCATTAGGCGATTGAGATACATACATATGTTTGGTTAGAAATCAAACAATAATTTCATTTCATCTTATTAATTTTCTGATATACATATAATTTATTTATTAATTTTCCGGTAACACCACCTTATATGAATTCGGGCTTCTAGCATCCATAGGACCGGGTTGTAATGGAAGTAATTGTATGTTTAACAAATAAATGAAAATGTTTATAATGCAATCAATAGATCCTTACGAATTCGCCATTACCAAGGCACTAAGTAACGTACGCACTTTTGTTTGCAAAATGCATTTTTTTAAGTTGAAAGAAGACAAAGTCCTTTGTTCGGCATTTATTCTTACTCGCATGTGGCACCAAGAGTATAAAAACATAAAATTACCTTATAAATTAAAAGCATAAGTATCACATGTATGCGTAGTCCAATTCACGAAATCATTTCATCGATCTGAGTAAAAACTAAGTGCATAAACTCTATTTCGCGTTAATTGAAATCATGAAATGGTCTTCATTCATTCAGTTTCTACTCAAACGCATGAAATGATTTCATGAATTGGCCTACGCATAATGGTAGTAAATGACAGAATGAATTACAACAAACACATCCTTTTGACATAATGCAAGCCGAAGACGTTGGTCCAAATCAATCCGCAATCAAGTTGTACTAGTGATGGGCGAGTCCGAGATGTTTAAACGATCGAGAGAATCGCTATCGTTGCAAAACTACAATCGAGTCAATAATCGACTCGCTGCCCGACTGTACACTCGAGATGTTTTTCGATTGTTTCGAGTCGACTGACTTATCACTGACGAGATCGTTTGAACCAGGTGAGCCAATTCGTGGGGAATTCTCCGATTTGCTGGGAATTTCAGTTTGCGTGGGGAATCGGGGAATGGACCTTTTTTTGTGGGGAATTTCAGCTCCTTCAATTTTAGTATAATAAAGTTTTAAATGGCCAAAAATTACTGTTGATTTTTTTAGAATCTTTCTTGTCGCATTTGCTTTCATAGAACGAATAAACATAATTTACTTGTAGATGGAAGAAAACCGCAACCACTTCAGCATAAAATCCTAAAACATAAGTACATAACATCGTTCAAAGAACGAAATCGCGTATCAAGAAAATGCAAAACCTCGTATGAGAGGTTGCCAAAATTTCCAAAGGCTAGTCCGAGATGTTTTGACCGATTTTATCGAATGTTAAACGCGACTGGCAATTCGTTGCCATAGTCTGCGACAGATAACCATCGAGATGTTTTAACAACCGCTGGCCAGCAGCGAGACCGAGATGACTTGGTCGATTGTTAACGAATATGTTAGTTCAGCTTAAGCACGACTTTTTTCGGGTGGCAAATCGTCTACGAGAGAAAACATCGAGGACAATCGAGATATTTGAACAATCGAGACAATCGACTAAAACATCTCGGGCTCGCCCATCACTAAGTTGTACGTTTTGCCCACAAACATTGCAATTTTGCGAGCAGTCTCATTGTAAAATCTCATTTTTACAATTTCATAGTTTCGGCTTACATTTATAAAATTCAACGAAAGCACGTACCTATTTCGGCTGAGTTATCCGTTTTCGGTTATTTAGTGTACAAAATAAAGGCAAATTAAATGAGTTTGTACAACATGGCCATTAATGTAGCGTCAAGTTGTACAACTTGCCAGAAAATCCAAATTTTTTGATCTTTCATACAACCAAGACATAAATTCATTCAACAGGCCCACAAACGGTGCAATCTAAAGCCAAAGCAACACCCAGTTGAACCAACGGTCGCTACATTTATGGCTTTCTTTAAGAAACATCGGGCGAATAATATATATAAATATATAAGTTGGCCTTGCTATCATCCTTGTAGGGTATTGTACCTATATGTTTTTATACTTGTTTAAATTCTTTATGTTCAATTTATGGTTCAATGAATTTTTTTGTTATCAAAAAGAAAATTTTTGATTATTCAATAATAAACTTTCAAACAAGAAAGAAATAAATATTTTTACATTGAACAATATATCATATGATATATTGGCGATCCTGCCAGGAGCATTATACTACGGACATCATCCAAAGTAAGCGCCGTTGCACACATCCGCACCTTATGCCGTTGCAACTGACAATATCTTTAGCCAGTACATCGTTCAACTAAACGGCGGCTACGAAAACTTCTAACATACATATGTATCCAACAACCACAACAAATGCTGCCGACTTCTATACAACAGCAGCAGCAGGTACAACTGCAACAGCAAACATATGAGCGTGCAAATCAGCAATAAACGCAGTTAGGTTTTTGCAATGGCCAATCGAATGCTGCACCAGTGCAATATCAAGCACATTCATATACAGCAACTACGGCCAGCGCAGACGAAGCTATTCCGTGAACAATGGAACTTTCCTCCACCTAGTGACGGTACATACAACCAGCTAATGAGCTTTCCTCAGTCCTAACATCGTCATATCGATGGCTGAGTGGAAGATCGATCTATCTCGGCTGCCAGTTCGAAAACGCTCTATCTCAAAAAACTTTTCAAGAACGCCCTATTTCAGAATTTTATTGAAAAACACCATATCTCAAAACTCGGTTCAAAAACGCCCTATCCCACTTCAAAATGTATTGAAAATATGCTGATATAGGGCTTTTTTGAATCGGCAACTGAGATAGGGCGTTTTTGAAACGAATTCTGAAATAGGGCGTTCTTCAAAAGTTTTTTGAGATAGAATGTTTTCGAACTGGCTGCCGAGATAGGTCGATCTTCCACTCAGCCATCGATATATTAACAAAATCAATCATTTTAAATTTAAACTACTATTTATTCAACAACTTGCTTATTCAACGGCCGTGCTACCAATACAGCAGCCGTTCATCCCGTCAAGCATCAAAGTCTACAACAGCCAACAGTTCAACACCACAATCGTTAGTCACTGTTGTGCTACTTCATACAGCATAATACTAGGATCTTATAAGCAATAACATTTCTAACCAACAGCTACAACAATTTCAAAAACAATTTAAATAATCAACAACAGCTGATGCAGCAATAGCAACAAAAGCATCAGTGTTAATAATAAAAACAAAACAAGAAAATTCCATATTTTACTATTTTCGTCGTAGTCATCATCGAACAATTTTTTACTTTTACGATTTATTTAAATTTTTAGATAAATTTTTCTATATGTATATACATAAAAACATATTTGTTATTATTTTTATTATTGATATTTATTTCATACACATTCCAATATTTGTTAATTAATTATCGTTTTACTGGAGGGGGAGTATATGTAGGGTTTTTTACTGGTATGTTTTTATACTTGTTTAAATTCTTGATTTTCAATTTATGATTCAATGAATTTGTTTGTTATCAAAAAGAAAATTTTTGATTATTCAATAATAACTTTCAACATATAAAACTTAAAATTTAAACCAAATATATTTACTCATTAAAATATCATATAATTGATATAAGGAGTTATATTTTTTAAGAGCACTCCTTAAACTCCTCACATGTTCGGCTCGCTCCTAAATTTGCATATGACATATTTATAAAATAGTTTATTTGTGTTGATGGCATCATTTTTATTTTTATCGCTCCGAGTTTTAAAGTGATGCGAAAAATATTCATCACTCACAATTTTAAAACACAAAACTTGAAACAACAAAACCACAAAGCTTTTTACGCCAAACTTTAAATTCAGAAACTGACAAGAAGAAAAGACCGAATCTAGAAAAATCGATGATAAAGGGGCAAGCAAGCAAAAAGCACAAAAAGTTTTCCACCGTCTCATCCTCTTCAATGGAAGGATGGGCGAATGGAGTTGTAATTTGCCACGTGAAGTGACCAGTCAGCAGTCCAACAAGCTGTCTGCAGTCCCGTCTTCTCAGTGAGAGCAAAAAACTAGATAGACCTTCTGATATTGAACGCAACATGTGTTTTTCTCAACTGCATCCCCTCGATGGCTCTCAGTCATTGCTGAGCTAGGTTTTTACCCAGTTTCTGATGGTGGCTTCGATGACCGAAGTTGGGAGTGCTATAACTGGTTTCGGATCAAGGAATGCCTGGTCTAAGCTAACTGTGGCCAAATTGTCGGATGTCTCATTGCCAGGCACTGCCGATAGACCTGGCACCCAGAGTAAAGCGAGCTGGTTATGTTTGCCACCATAATTTAGTCGAGAATTGCATTGTCGAACTAGTTTGGAAGTACTTAGATAGAGGGCTGGCCAAAGTGCAGCTCGGCTGCCACTACAGGCACGTAAACTCCTTCCCCTCCACTTTTTTGCCCATTAACTTCGAAAAATATCCCAGATCCTGGCCCAGAGTCAGTGTGTGAGTTCGGGTTCAGTGCTGTAATTAAACCAGCATTCCCCTTCAGGGAACTCAGCATTAAAGACATAAGTGCTCAAATCTCTGCCGCCAGCAATTTCGTGGGCCCCCACTTACAACTCGTGGGCCCCCATATTTTTTTAACGCCAACGTAGACCCCGTCGAGTCTGCCGTGGACCCCTGGGGGTCCACCTGGACCACTGGGAATCCCTGATATAAACTATATTATTTATTATATTTCTATACAATTATACTTAAATTACTTTTAAAACTGCAATCAGAAGTGCAGAATAGTGACTCCTCACCCCGGGAATAATAGAAAAGTTGGCGTGGCCCGCCCCTTTTCCTGATTATATAAACTTTTTTGTGCAAATGAATATTATGGTTGCTAGTAGAGAGGGGAGGTGTTAGTTTCCAAATATTATAATGGGCATATTTCGTAAAATACTTTACCGATTTTTATAAAATTAACATCGCTGTACAGGTTCGTTTGATATGCATATTTATGCATATCGCCACCGTAATTTACAAAGGCCCTAACCAACAAATTTTTTATTTTACAGGAGAAGCGAAAACGTTATAAAATGAGTATCACAAAGAGGGAGAGCTTCTTTAAAAGTGGTATGCAACTCCGTTGTTTTTGGTACTAACACTCCAACATTTTTTTTGAAAGTGTATTTTAATATATCCGACCAAAATTTGTGGAAAAAGCAGTTTCGAAAAAAGTGTTGGTTGGGGCTGTTGTGAATTAAGTTAACGATATATCTATTTAGTATCTATATAAAAAAGATTAATTCATTAACTTTTTTTATTAAAAGCGGGTTTTTAATAAAAAGTTTTATAAATCCTTTTCAAGAATAACTTAGTCAAATAGAGGATAAAATTACCTTTCTTTTGATGTATAAAGTGTAATAACAAATTTCATTATCTATTGTGCGGGCGAAAATTTTTAATAAATAAATATAGTTTAAAAAAACTAAAAAACACGCTTTTAAAGCATATCAAACTAAAAAGTAAAAAATAATTCTTAATATAAGTTGAAAATAATAATGAACAAAAAATACTAGTATTATTGTGAAAAAGTGTGGGTTGCTCGATAGACGAAAAATATGGCAAAGAGCGCCCCACGCTTTTTCACAATAATACTAGTATTTTTTGTTCATTATTATTTTCAACTTATATTAAGAATTATTTTTTACTTTTTAGTTTGATATGCTTTAAAAGCGTGTTTTTTAGTTTTTTAAACTATATTTATTTTTAATTTCTTAGTTCGATTTATTGTTAAAAATAAAATTTTTTCTAAATGCTCGAGTGCTCGAGCCTGAAAGTAAGTAGACGGTACGCATGCGCAGACAGCGTGGTTGTCTTACTTGCTCTCACACAGAGGCTGTGTGAGGAAATTATTTAATCCTGGCGATCCTAATCAGGATAATGAGATAAACTTATGAAATTATTATATTGTCGCTGATTCTTGATAAGTGTACAAAGTTTGAATTACATACAAATTACAAACATACATACATACAAACATACAGGTGAAGCTAATAAAAGGGTGTTAAAAATCGCGTGATTTTTTCCAAATTTTTACCTTATATTAAAATATTGTTTTATATGTATTAAAAACGACGCCGCTTATATAAAAATATTGTTTTTTATGTAATAAAAAATTACTAGAACATAAAGTTAAAATATATGATTAATAACCGATAAACCGATTTTTTTAAAACGAAGCATTTGTAAAAAGAAACCGAGTGGCATACTTATTTTTTTATTCTGGAAGATAAGCACCCTTTTTTATTACCTTCCTTGTATTAGCTCGGGATGTAACTATGTAATATTGATGCATCTAAAAGATGCAACGATTTCTATTCTCAAGTTACATACCTGATGACAGTACGAATGGCAATTATAATAGGGAGGTTTTAGTTTTTTAAACTATAATTTTTTTATTTGCATAGCTACGCGAAAATTCTGTACATCAGTGCCGATCAAACACGAGCTCACAAAGCCAAACAAGATGTGTATGGGTATAATAGGGAGGTTTTAGTTTTTTAAACTATAATTTTTTTATTTGCATAGCTACGCGAAAATTCTGTACATCAGTGCCGATCAAACACGAGCTCACAAAGCCAAACAAGATGTGTATGGGTAATGTGACCAACCGTACTTCTTTCGGAAGTACAGTACTTCTTTTTTCGCTCTTGTACTTCGTACTTCGAAGTACAGTCAAATGTACTTCTTTGCGATTAGTACTTCAGGCCAAGTACGTCTTCGATCATCTAGACGATCGTCGCCTGGGCGATAAATTCGTTCAAACTTTTCAAGTCGCCGGGACCAATGGCATCATATCTGCGCACCTGAAAAGGGCTCTGGAGGTGTCGTGCAATTGGTTGACTTATGGATTCTGGATAGTCAGTGTTGCGCTAATCCCGAAGGCTCTCATATTTGTCCTAGACATTTTAGGCCTATCAGTCTGTCTCCGTTTTTGCTAAAAACGTCACTGCACATAAGAAACGTGATTTCTTGTGACTGTCTTTCAAGAGCCCAACATGCCTATTGCAAGAAAAGGTCGGTATATACCGCCTTGCATACATTGCTAAAGTGGTTAGAGGAAGCCTTCACGCATAAGGATTAAGCAGTAGAAGCCTTCCTCGATATCGAGTCTATTCATAATCTTGGGGTTGAAACCAACCTAATAAGGCTTATCTACAGCTTACTTCGTCACAGAACTGTCGCGGAAGAGTGATCGCCTATGTAGATGATGTGGGACTTTTGGTTGAGGGGCGATTTCTAGACAACCTTTGATCTGGCTCAAGGTTACCTGAATCAGGTAACTAGTTGGGCGATCAACGGCAAGACAGAGTGGTCTTGTTTGACAGGAAGTACAAGATACGACAGACAGGGTCAAGTACTTAGGCTTGATCCTGGATAGTAAGCTGTCGTTGAAGTGTAAAATTGAGGAAAGAAGGCGTCAGTTGCCTTCTACTGCTGTAGGGGAGCTATCTGTAAAAGGTGACGTCTCGCCTAAAATAATTAATTAGCTCTATGAACCCAGATGTATGCCTACCTTGTTTCACGGAGCCCTTGTCTGGTGGAACTCACTAGAAAAGCTAAACTTGAAAAACAACTGGAGCGTTTACTGCGAATAGCCCTTATTGGAATTAATAGAGCTTTAGGAACCACACCTACACTGGCCCTTAACGTCATGTTGAACTCGGCGGCTGCGGATATTGTAGACAGAATTGTCGCAGCACGAACTGCCATTAGGCTCAGGGAAACCGGGTGGTAACACTGGGTGGAGTTATGGAGTGCTTTGACTTCACCCTGAACACATAGATTACATCGCTTCTGAAATAGATCCCTGAAGCTCCTTCTCTATCTATACTTTCAAGAGAGGACTAGGTAGGGCAGGGTTACTCGAACAAGGGAGCGGTAAACTTCTTGACGGACAGATCTAAACTTGGAGGTTTCTTCAGTTGGAAACTCTCCATCAGAACTATGTTCAGACTTCCGGACTTCTGCAGTGCCTTTCAGGTGGAAATAGCTGCCATCAAGGAAGGGGTAGACTCACTGCTAAAGGATATGATGGTGCGCTCGAAATCGGTAAAGGCATGTCTGACCTCTCTATCAATCGCTTCGGAGTTCTTCTTAGTAGGGCTAATTTAGCAGCCAGACCACAGTGAATTCGCGGAAAACTGCGTGGCTGATGTCCTGGCGTCGGAAAGGTATCCTAAAAACATTATCCCCGGATAATAAGCAAGTAGGAACGCCTCTGTCTGTGTTAGCTCGGCGAGCGCTAGAATTACACGCATACATCGTTTTCGCGATAATGAAATTACGTACTCTTTTGAATACCTAATAAAATAGATAAAAGAAAGCAGTGCTTCTGTTGGGACATAATAAAGGAAAAAAGAGTTTATCTGCTGCAGAAAATGTTTTTATAGGGCACTTTAAAATGCTTTTTGCAGCGCAAGACACGCATCGTTATCCCTTAATGGTGCCGAAAAACATGTTACCTCAAGGGCTAGTGATGGAGGTTCTAACAGGCCATTGTGCGATTGGTATTCACGCGGTAAGACTAGGAATCCTGATCCTTTAGGTAACAGCTGTCAAGGTAGATAGTCTTTTAGACTATCCAACCTTCGGGAGGCTAAGGTGGAAGCATTTTGGCTCGCACTTCCTAACTAACACTGAGCTCTCAGGTATCGAAATTAGCCGCATTCGAAATTTGCTAATCAGCTCGCCGACTAAATGAAGGGTATCCGTTCAGTTTTTTCGTAGTATTACAAAGGACAGTCTCTCTATTGTCGAAGTATGTCCCTTGCCTGGGGTACCCACTTTAACCTAACCTAACCTAACCTGTACTTCTTTGAGCTATGTAATAGTTGGTCACATTATGTATGGGCGACGTGACTGCGCTGTACCACACACATAAACGTATTTGAGCTAAACAGCGATCACTGATTGAACTTGCTAAATATATACTTGTATGTACATACATATGTACACATTTATAAACGAAAGACAAAGCATCGCTTCCCACTCATGTGCAGTATGTGGTTGACACAAAAATTAAACATCCATACATATGTATGTTTGTAAATATGATCATACATACATAGGTATTTATGTACCCTGCAGTAAAATTTAGACAGTCTGACAAAGCGCTAGTTCCGAACTACATATCTCAGAACCATCTCTGAACTAGTGCAAAAGGAATGCAGAGCGGGACAGTTGAAACTTGCGGTGTAAATGTGCAAATGCTCATTACTCGTACAATACGAAAGTAGCTTAGCGAGCAGACCTCCGACTCAACCATCGTTGGTCGCGTGTTCAAATCGCGGTGGAGGCAGTTTTGAGTTTTCAAATTTAATGAATTTAAATTGAATTGAAATTGAATTGAAAAAAACTGTCCAAAATGGAACCGGTTAAAAACTGGTTGCAAAGTAATGCACTGGGCGACAATTGCCACCGCCAATGACATCGCCTTGTAAAACTAGACAGTTGAAAGCTCTTATAAAGATTTTATTTTGTTGCTTTAAATAAAAGAGTTCTTTATATGTAAAGTCTATCTTAAACTGAAGCATTTTCATCTAAGCTAAGGGCCCGTTGTTGATTTTGAAATTTTAGCAAAAGTCATTATACACCATATATGAGATTGAAAACGAAAACCGTGGAGCGCATGCAATACAAAGCACTAGATTTAATTGACAATAGTCAAACTACATAACATAGACCTAAAATTTCTACAGAGAAAGTACAAATTTGAGATCGATTTTAAGTGGTTGTTAGCATACCGGCATTTAAATGTCTGCATACATATACATACCTAACCAATTATGCATGTACGCTGAATTCGCCGACAAGCTTTTTTAAAAACGAAGTAAATTAGTACGAATTGTTAGTAATTTTCATTAGAGTTTGAGTAACTCCTTTCACTAAATGGCTTTTAGTAACTTTAACGAGACCTTAACTTATTTTATTTAATTCATTTTAGTGCAGTTTTGGCAAAATTTTCTTGCTAAAAAATCTTTTGGTACACTACTTTATTTTATTCCTTTGATTGTACGTGTTAAATAAAAGCTTGTTTTTAAAAAATATTTTTTTACATTTTATTTTGAACTTTTTAGTTTTATTTTATATAACCAGGACATAATATGTTTATTAAGGGATGACTCTCCGTTTATGAGCGTAGAACATTTAATATAAGCGGTGTAAATATTTTCGATCATCTGTTTAGGCTGAGCAAAACACGTTGAGTTCAGGTAGCGAAAAAATTGTACGATGGAAAAAATGGCGGAAAGTTGGCAACTGTTGAACTGAGCGGAACTACTCAACTGTGCTTTTCTACGACAAACAGTCTGCGGTTGGACAATATGAACGCGCCCAATGTGTCACGAATTAGGAGCATAATCAGAAACAAATCGGTGTGTTAACTGCTGATTTGCTTGACCTTATTTTGTCGGTCCAAACAGGAATCTCGATTT
>NW_023458694.1:51882-52398 GCF_013731165.1 Rhagoletis pomonella
ATAATCGTTCTTATGTCTATTATTTGGGCAATAAAAATAATAGATCACTGCAGTGCGCACTGTCTAACTTAGTTCCTCCTAATAATTCGGAGCCCCGCACATCAGACATCATTACCAAAAAGTTGGTTGTAATTCCTCCGAGAAGATCAATCTTTGTCTCTAGATTTGCTAAAGATACTTCTTCGGATGATATAAAGTCATACATATCGACTAAAATTAGAACTAAAGTTGTATTAATTCGTAAATTTAATTTTAAATACGATCGCGATATTTCATCTTTTAAAATTGATGTAGCTTCCGAAGATTTTGATTCACTACTAAATAGTTCATTTTGGCCGACCGGGGCGTTTGTTCGCGAGTTTGAGTATAAACCTAATAAAAGTAATAATAACGTAGCTAAAATTTCTTTTCTTTTTGCGGTGCATTCATCGATACCATCCGAGGAAGTTAGTCTTCCTGTCATTGAAATTACCGAATTTAAATGTATACGTGTACAGGCTGGAAAGACTTATATTT
>NW_023458694.1:52498-57365 GCF_013731165.1 Rhagoletis pomonella
TCAAAAAACTAACTCGCAAGTCTAATTTAAGTATTTACTATCAAAACGTTAGAGGTTTGAATACCAAATTAACTGACTTATATTTAAAAGGTTTTGACTGCAATTATAATCTTATTTCCTTGACCGAAACATGGCTCAAACCTCATATTTTTAATTCCGAAATTCTTCCAAATGAATATCAAATATACAGGAGTGACCGCGTGGGCAGAATCGGCGGTGGTGTTCTTTTTGCGGTGCATTCATCGATACCATCCGAGGAAGTTAGTCTTCCTGTCATTGAATATACCGAATTTAAATGTATACGTGTACAGGCTGGAAAGACTTATATTTATTTAGCTCTTTGCTACATCCCTCCTAATTCTGCCGTATCAGTATATATGCAGCTAGTTTCTTTACTTGAGACCGTAAATGCAATGCTTACGGCATCCGATTCTATGATTGTTTTGGGCGATTTAAATCTGCCACACATTTCATGGAACATCATTGACACCGATGTTGTACCAGTTTCATCTAGAGATAGTTACAATGTATTTCTGGAGGAAATGGCTGAACTTTGCCTCAAACAAATAAATATATGTCCAAATAAGTTTGGAAAGGTCTTGGATCTCGTTTACGTTGATGATGTTCCGAAGGCCTCTATTAATCGGTGTGATCCCCTAGTTTTGCCGGAAGATGCATACCATCCTGCTATTGAGTTAAGCTACGAAATCATAAATGAAATACATAATAATAAGTCAAGTTCAAGTACTAGATATGTTTTTGCGAAAGCAAATTTCAGGAAAATTAACAAAGAACTTTCAAAGTTATCTTGGCCAATATATAGAGATGACGTGGAGCGTAGCGTTGAGCACTTTAATGATACTGTTTTCAATTTGTTTCGAAAGTATGTGCCAAAACGTAATATTGTTCATGAAGAACCAATACAATTATGGTTCACTAAAGAGCTTAAAAAATTTAAAAATAAAAAGTCGCACTCTTTTAAACTGTATAAAAGAACGGGCTTACACAGTGATTACCTAAGGTACTCAGTTTTGTGGCATAGCTACTTTGCATTAAATAAGAAATGTTATAATTCATATTTGTGGATGGAAAGGCGCAGGGCGGAACTGGTATTTTAGTCAGAAACCGGATTAAACACCATCATTTGACTGGAATTTCCGAGAATTATCTGCAAGCAACATCAATATGCGTACAAACAAAGCAAGGTGATATTACGCTGTCCGCGGTTTATTGTCCCCCACGTTTCACGATAACAGAAAAACAGTTTATGGATTTCTTCAGTTCGTTGGGAGAGCGCTTCCTTGCTGCAGGTGATTATAATGCGAAGCACCCTCACTGGGGCTCACGCTTGTCCAACCCTAAAGGCAAGCAATTATATAACGCGCTTATATGTAGAAGAAACAAACTCGATTACGCTTCTCCTGGAAAGCCTACATATTGGCCGGCAGACCCGCAAAAGTTGCCAGATTTGATTGACTTTGCGGTGACAAGGAAAATTCCTCGCGGCCTTATTAGTACAGAATCAGTTGCAGATCTCTCATCAGACCACTCACCTGTACTTTTCACCTTGTGGCATCAGCCGCAAGAAAAAGAGTCACCCTATATGCTCACGACAAGGGCTACAAATTGGTTAAAGTATAAAAAATATATCAGTGCGCATATAGACCTCGATCCAAATTTAGATACGCCGACCGATATTGAAAACTCCATAGCCGCTCTTGAATCTACACTTAGAGCAGCCGCTAGCATTTCCACACCCCAGAAAGGTTATGTGCAAAATAAAAAATATAATTTAACCAATAGGAAAATTGAAATGCTTGTCTTGGAAAAACGACGCCTACGACGGATATGGCAGACTCATAGATCACCAGCATCAAAACAACTGCTCAAGGCGGCCACACATGCACTGACGAGAGCCCTCAAGAACGAGGAACAGTACGCACAGTACCGGTACATCCAAAAGCTCTCACCGACTAGCACAAAGCACTCGTTATGGAAAGCACACCACAAGCTAAATGCGCCAATAGAGACTGAAATGCCAGTACGGGACCACAATGGCAAATGGGCTCGGAGTGACGCAGAAAAAGCAAACACCTTTGCTTCTCATCTAAAAAATGTTTTTAGGCCAAACCCCGCAACTAATAATTTTCAACTTCCACCCGTACCCAATGTGTCAAAATTTGAGCCGCTGAAATTTGTACCTGAAGAAATTTCAAAAGTAATTAAGAATCAACTGCAACCAAATAAGGCCCCAGGGCACGACTTAATAACCCCAAAAATGATTATTGAGCTACCAAATTGTGCTGTACTTTGCATCTGTATGCTATTTAACGCAATCACTAAACATTGTCATTTCCCTCACCAATGGAAAAAGTCGACTATTGTGATGATACCAAAGCCCGGAAAGGACAAAACGCAGCCATCTTCATATAGGCCCATCAGCCTGCTACCGTGTATGTCGAAATTATTCGAAAAACTTCTTATGCTGCGCATCTCCCCTCATCTGCAAGCCCGCAATATAATACCACTTCACCAATTTGGCTTCAGGGAAAAACATGGAACAATCGAGCAGGTAAATCGCATAACAACCGAAATCCGAACAGCGTTTGAAAAGAGGGAATATTGCGCTGCAATATTTCTTGACGTCGCCCAGGCATTTGACCGCGTCTGGCTAGATGGTCTTATGTATAAAATACAAATGCTACTCCCACAAAGCACACACAAACTGCTTAAGTCATACCTTTATAATCGAAAGTTTGCAGTTCGATGTAACACCACCATTTCTGAAGCCCATGCAATCGAAGCTGGAGTGCCACAAGGCAGTGTCCTTGGCCCGATGTTGTATGTCTTATACACCGCGGATATTCCTACAAACGACCGCCTGATAATGTTCACTTTTGCCGATGACACTGCCATAATCAGTCGCTCCAAGTGTCCTCTACAAGCAACTGTGCTCCTAGGCAATCATATGGAAGCTGTTGCCAATTGGCTCGCAAACTGGCGAATAAAGGTTAACGAGCAAAAATGTAAGCAAGTTACATTTACACTGAATAAGAGTAACTGTTCGCCCTTGACTTTAAACAACGTACAAATACCACAAAGCAATCATGTCACTTACCTAGGGGTCCACCTGGACAGGCGACTTACTTGGCGAAACCACATAGTGGCTAAATGGACTCATCTCAAGCTGAAGGCTAATTCTCTCCACTGGCTTATTAACTCTCGCTCACCCCTGAGTCTGGAGTATAAAGTGCTTATTTACAATACAGTTTTAAAACCGATATGTACCTATGGATGTGAGTTATGGGGAAACGCGAGCAGCAGCAACATCGAAATCCTTCGTCGTGCGCAATCTAAAATCCTTCGAACAATCACCGGAGCACCTTGGTATATGCGAAATGAGAACATTCACCGCGACTTGAGAATACCAGAAGTACGAACCGAAATAGAACAACGGAAGACGAAATATGTATCGAAGCTTTTAGCGCACCCAAATCATTTAGCAAGATCTTTATTGCGTGTCAACAGGACCTCAAGACTACGTAGGAATGACTTACCAGCCGAGTCGTAATCTTTTCTTAGGGCCAGTTAAGAAAATACTCATCCCAACTAGGGGATGTAAATTAAGTGAATAGATTAAGATTCGAAAACTTATTGTTAGGCTCTTAGGCAGGGCAGATTCAATAAATAAAAACAAATTTAAAAAAATAAAAAATAAAAATATTTGTGTAAAATTAAGAAGAATTTAATTAACAATCCTAAATCATTTTATGGTTTCGTAAATTCAAAGCGTAAGGCACATGGTTTTCCGTCCGCTATGCATTATCCCAACACTGTATCTAGCGACAGCCAACTCATTGCCAACATGTTTTCTCGGTTCTTTAGGTCCAATTATTCTGTAGACTTCCCTATAAGTGGAGACTATCCGTACGAGCTTTGTCCAATCAACTCTGCTTATATTCCAGTAATATCTTCTGACGAAGTTTTACACTATTTAAAAACCTTAAAAGCGTCATTTAGGCCTAGACCTGATCATATTCCGACCTGTTTTCTTAAAAACTGCGCTGAGAACATCTGCGAGCCTTTAACAACTCTATTCAATTTGTCACTTAAACATGGCGTTTTTCCGTCATCCTGGAAGGAGTCTTTCATAATACCACTTCACAAAAACGGCAGCAGGTCCTCTATAGAAAACTATCGAGGCATAGCGAAACTCTCCGCTATCCCCAAATTATTCGAAGCAATTATTGTTAACCAGCTGAAATATTCTATATCTTCTTCAATTACACAATCTCAACACGGGTTTGCTAAAGGAAAATCTACTATGACTAATTTATTGGAGTTTACAACTCATGTCTCAAACGGTTTTAGAGAAAATGCTCATACCGACGTAATATACACCGATTTCAGTAAAGCTTTTGACAAAGTATGCCACTCGTTACTCATCCGTAAACTCGACCTAATCGGCTTTCAGCCCAGTCTTCTTCAATGGATCTCATCTTACCTCTCTGATAGAACACAAAG
Organism: Rhagoletis pomonella; assembly: GCF_013731165.1. Classification (NCBI taxonomy): domain Eukaryota; kingdom Metazoa; phylum Arthropoda; class Insecta; order Diptera; family Tephritidae; genus Rhagoletis; species Rhagoletis pomonella. The sequence goes on from NW_023458694.1 coordinate 57,023, forward strand.
AGTTATTGTTAATAATTGTTCTTCCAACATCATTAAAGTTTCTTCAGGGGTTCCTCCGGGAAGCCACCTTGGTCCGATTCTGTTCCTGATATTCATTAATGATATTTTTTCTATAATAAAACATTCAACAACTTTAATGTATGCCGATGATGTGAAACTTTTTAAAACATTGTCCTCTATCGAAGAAAGGTCTTTGTTACAAGCGGATCTAAACAACGTGTTTAGTTGGTGTAATACAAACTATATGCCACTAAACCTTCAAAAATGTAAAGTTATGTGTTTCTCTCGGAGGGCTGTTCAACCAGCTGTTTATTCAATATCAAATTATAATCTGGAGCAGGTG
>NW_023458694.1:77365-82468 GCF_013731165.1 Rhagoletis pomonella
CAAGAGGCCTTTGGCCCTCGCCGGGAGCTATCACCAGACGGTTAATGCCAAAGTTCAGGAACATTATCAAGGAAAGTTTCTTGGCCACTAACATCAGGCTCTTCAACAACTGGTTCAACGGGTGGGACATATTATGGGAAATAACTTGTTCCCGATAAATATTTTCATTCAACGGAGCATCTTCGACGGACGCAATAAAAGGAATTTCTTCTTGGTTAGTAAAGTTTGAAATCCAATTTTCGTTGACTTCAATATTGTGCTTACGGTACAAAGGGGTGTTAACTAAAAACCGCAAAGCTTCCATAATTTTTGCAGGTCGTATGGTATCCGTCATATAATCGTGACTGTATTCCATACGCCTTCTCAAATGAATTTGAATGACATGTGTGACGATCGAGGAAGACATGTCACAATGTCATTCACGGAAATAGGGACATTTACAACAGCACCTTTTAGTGAACCTTGCCCTTGATACCCAAATGGGCGAATCGTCATGAATGGTAATCTGGGCATAATAAGACGCTCGTCTATAGGTGTTAGATTCTTCAGGCAATCAGGTATTTCTGGAAAATCTAGTCCATTAGCGAGACATAACTTTGGCAGCTTTTTATTCAATATTGCATTTCTGAAATCACACAAAAATTAAAATTTCCATTTTCGGAGGGAAATTTATCCAAAAGATAGAAGGCTGATGCAATATTCGGGTGGCTTTGGGAAACTAAATTGAAGTTTAATTGGCGTACTTGGTGTGGAAACCATAAACCGCCACAGGAAATACAAACTATTGTTGGCCCCTTTTTAATGCTTTGTAAATAAGTGCGTCTGAAGTTATTAAAGCCTGCATCATTTTCAGAATCATCATTATCAGCATTACTATCACGTATTGATCGAATTCGCTCTGACTGCCTCTCATTTTCAATTTGTCTATTTTCTACGTCAACTCTATGAATACGTACTCGACATTGAATTCGCCGTCTCCAATCAGACGTTTCATCCCGATTTTCTCTTCTTGTGAGTCGGCGACGTTCAGTTTCCCGAACACGCTCATTTTCCCTACGTTCAGTATCTAATCGAGCTTGGTATCTTTGGGTACGATCACGTAATCGTTCCAAATGTCTATATTCACTTCTGCTGCGCAGGACTCTGCGAGCTTCAGTTTTGCTGGATTGCTCCACAGACCGAGTTACTGAATTTTCGAGTCGAGATCTATGCTGAAGGGTATTCCTGCTTTCCTCTACAGTACGAATTACGGAATTTTCACGGCGATTTCTATGTTGTATCGTATTTCTAATTTGCTCAAAAGACCGAATCTGAGGATTCTCTCTACGAGACCTATGCTCTTGGGTATTCCTCACCTGCTCAACAGAGCGAATTGCAGAGTTTTGGCGGCGATATCTATGTCCCTGGGTATTCCTCTCTTGCTCAGCAGAGCGAATTTGAGAGCTTTCGCGGCGAGATCTATGCTGTCGGGTATTCCTCTCTTGCTCAGCAGAGCGAATTTGAGAGTTTTCGCGGCGAGATCTATGCTGTCGGGTATTCCTCTCTTGCTCAGCAGAGCGAATTTAAGAGTTTTGGCGCCGAGATCTATGCCCATGGGTATTCCTCACCTGCTCAGCAGAGCGAATCTGAGAATTTTCTCACCGAGATCTATGTGCCTGGGTATTCCTCGCCTGCTCAGCAGAGCGAATTTCGGAGTTCTCTCGGCAACATCTATGTGCTTGGGTGTTTCTCTCTTGCTCAGCAGAGCGAATTTGAGAATTTTCGCGGCGAGATCTACGTCTTTCGGTATCCCTGCCTTGTTCAGCAGAGCGAATCTGAGAATTTTCTCGACGAGATCTATGTGCCTGGGTATTCCTTACTTGCTCAGTAGAACGAAACTCAAGATTTCTTCTACGAAATCTGCGTTGCATCGTATTCAAACGTTGCTCAGCAGATCGGTTTATCGAATCTAACCGGCGTCTAGAGCGATTTTCTGTATCTTGGGACTGCTCATTGAACCTATTTTCAGAATCTTCGCGAATAATTTGCATTCTCCTTCTATTCTCAGTGCGTCGCAATAAAAGAGATTTCCTACTTAACCTTGGCATGATTGATTTGTATACACTTATTCTAAAACTAATATAAATTTTGTATAATAATTAAAATTATAAAATATTTACGAAAATTCTCTGCCGGTGATATGTTCAGCTCGTCTGGTTGTCCGTCCGCTCCAAGTAGTTCTTCTTCTTTCCCTCTCTGGATATCCTGGATTGTAGCATATATTGAAGTTGTTGAACTTGATGCTGCTATGTTCTTCGCAATTAAACACTTGTTGGATTTTGTTTTGAAGTTTTCATAAAATCTTTTAATTTTTCACCTAATATTAAACTGATTCTGCAGTTTTGAAAAAACGCGTTCAGTTTTACGTATTATTTCTACAAGAACTTGATGGCGTAAGTGTCAATAACCTTAAAGCGAATCTATATGCGTTAGCAAGTACTTATGCACAAAGTACAATGGTAGGATTTGACTACCTACACCTCGTTAACACTAAAATCTCCGGTTGCTGGTTGCATGGTCATTTCGCATATATACGCCTCTATTCGGCGATTATTGCTAAGCAGGTAAAACCTTTAAACTATGCACTAAAAAATGTAGATAATGTGTGTTAAAGTATTGGTTAATAAGTAGTTCAAATATGTATGTGTGTACATATGTATATCCCTATACAAAGGAGTGTCGATTGACACATATATTTCCCGTTTGTCAAAAAAATACTATTTCTGAGCTCATGTTGAGCATCATGTGGGGAAGGTAGGATTTACGATGAGGTTTAGAAACCATTACAGGAAACTATTGCTTCAGCTTTCAATGCAAAGTAAATATGTATATATGTATGTATATGATCTATGAACAATTCTGGCGCAAAAATAAAAAATTCAGTTTTTATTTTGAATTAGTACACTTGTTTGATATGTGAAATATTTATAAGTTTTCAGCAAAGTGAGAAGTTATACGAAATAATATATGTATATTTATTAAAATAAAAAAGTAGATCTACTGGCAGTTCAGTTATTCAGGCGGATAGAATCATGTAACTGGTATTTGGGAAGTAGGCGTCATTTTAGTCCTATTCCAAAATAATAACTATCTTACCCCATAACATAGGAGCATATTTATGTATATGTATTTTTGACCGCTAAAAGGTTTTTGCAAATAGGAATTTTTTAGTGAGTTGGTTTCAGTAATTACTAAAATATCTCAGTTTTTGTATATTCGTGATTGTTGTTTTCTCATCAATATCATTCATTCTTAGCCTACTACCAACTATACCCTATTTCAAACACAATATGTTCAGTTATACTTGATAGGATAAAGTTATATAGTTATAAGTGGGCGCTACCACGCCCATTTTCTAAAATTCCATAATCTTATTTTAAGAGATTATTGTGAGTATTATTTGAGGGCGATTAATTGAGTAAAAATTGGTAGAACGGTTACCGAGATAAATATATGTGATCATAAGTGGGCGTTGCCACGCCCATTTTCCAAAATTTTATCATAAACGTATTTCTTGGTAAAGAATTGCTGCAAGCATCAATTTTGAATAAATTAGCTTTAATATTTACTGATTTATCGAAGATTTCGTATTTCGCTAAATTACCGTTATATGGGATGTGGGCGTGGTTATAGTCCGATTTTAAAAATTTTCGGCCATTTGGTATGCTGTACGAAGGCCAACAACTGTGCCAAGTTTGGAAGAAATTGGTGCAGCAGTTACTAAGATATACACATGTCACCATAAGTGGGCGTGGCTACGCCCACTTTCCAAAAATTTATAATATTATTATTTTTCGTCTAAAAATGATTGTAAAAATCAATTTTCTGTGAATTATCTTCAGTAGTTACTAAAATATCGCAGTTTTCGTATTTCTGAAAATTACCGTTATATGGGAGGTAGGCGTGGTTATTGTCCGATTTTGCCCATTTTCAATACCATCCGTAGTACGCTCGAAAGAAGTGCACGTACCAAGTTTCGTTAAGATATCTCAATTTTTACTCGAGTTATCGTGTGCACAGACGGACGGACGGACGGACAGACAGTCACCGCTTAATCGATTTCTCTTTTCATTCTGATCATTTATGTATACATTTGTCTATATCTATCTCGATTCGTTTTGCCTGTTACAAACAACCGTTATGTGAACAAAGTTATAATACCCTTGTGCACAAGTGCGCTCGGGTATAAAAAAGTCCATTGTAAGATTATATTTTTATAAAAAGCGTAAATTTTGTGAATTTATCAAGCCAAATTCTAAATTTCCGAATATATTTAAGTCTTTATTTCAAAAAAAAACAAAAACACAAGGTTTGTATAGCTGTACAGACTCCAATGCCTGTCAGCGCATCCGCCCGGACCGTCCATTAAGTACACCCAAGTTTGAGTGATCTACAAGTTACAAGCGTTTTCAGCATTTAACAGTTCATTATCTTGTTCGGTGTAATATAACAAATTATACACTGAACTATGAACTATGAACTATCTGTACTAGTATCTATAATAATAGACAATAATTTGCAATGTTTTTACACTTCTGCAATTAGTTTCGGGCTCTATTACACAGTCATGACTTGTGCCACTCTGCCATAGTACGGTTTCATGCCACAGTAATTTTGATTACAACTCTGAATCAACAAAATGCATGCTCCTTTTCATTTTCAACCCTGATTAGATTTTACCCCCGAGGACTACTCAAAAACGTTTATTACTGTATATACTGTGATTTGTACAGACTTGTACATTTTAGCAGTCACAGAGTGGTGTTGTCTAGAAATAACGAGTTTAGCTCAATAACAACTTTCAAACAACACCACTGTGTAACTGTTAAAATGTACACATCTTTTGATCCCAGCTTTAGATGAAGATAAACATAGGGAGCTGCGAAAGTTTTAAAATTTAAAGCTGAGTGCATAGTATACATCTAGGTTGTATGTTTGTTGTGTATGTGGAGATTCTTGCAAATTATTTTGAAATTTATGCACACACATATATACACAGCAGCAAGCTCATGCCACAAACAGCGATGTCGTATGCATAGAATTTCTACTGGGTATGTATGTAAG
>NW_023458694.1:82478-117455 GCF_013731165.1 Rhagoletis pomonella
GATTTCCGGTATTTCTCTTACTAGCGCCTGAAACTATACTTCTTATTTACTACCGCCGGCAGCTTTAACAATTTTATAGTGTTAGCCATGGATTTTACTATGTTTTGACCATATAGAGAATTCATTTATATTTTAAATTGCATTGTCATCGTGATTGGAACTATGCTGAAAATTTCAAGTCTCTACCTTGTCGGGAAGTTAGTTTAAAATCAATTGGAAATTTCCGCGGGATGACCAAGTTAAATAAAAGCTTGTCAAAAAAAAAAAGTTTATTCGAACTCACATTTCTTAGTTGTACTCATAGTAGTAAAAATATGCAATTTCCGCTGACTATAAAGGTGTTGTATTGAATACAATTTGTTAATAAACAGTAGATTTTTAATGATAAAAGTATTTTTGTAACGTAAACAATTTAACAATCTAGTGAAAAGAACCCGAAGGATTTAGGAATTCAGCAATTAATTCAAGGATAATCGTAAAAATACTTAATGTAATGACATTTTAACATTCTTTGGCTGTTTCCCTTTGGTTTATTTAATGTTTCTTGATTTTTATGAAAGTGTAGCTTGTTATCTAACAAAAACCATGTTAGTAAAAATTTCAAACTTTTTCTTTAAAAATTCGGAGTATGCAGTTTTGTAGCACATACAATTTTATTTTAATGAAATGCAAATTTTAAGTAACTAGGACTTACTATTGATTTTTGGAATTGTTTTTGTTGAAGGTGTTGCGGATTTTCTCCATACAAAAAAATTCTATAACATACTTTGTTTGGAAGAAAATACATGAAAAAAAATTGTCAAAGATCAACACTTACCTAGCTACTTCAACTTTGCACTTTAGGGGCACCGAAATTGCGCATATGGAAACTGTGCATTTAGACATTATTTCGGTTTCAACCGAAGCTGTGCATATGTATGCCTTATTTCGGTATTTTCTCATATGCATTATTTCGGTTTTCAACAGTGCATGTATGCATTACTTCGGGTTTTTCATATACATTATTTCGGTTTTCAACCGAAACTGTGCATGTATGCATTACTTCGGTTTTCACATATACGAATGCGAATGCGAATGTCAGCAATAACGCTGTAAACACATAAAGGGCTTGTGGTGTGCGGCGTGCAGGCTGTCAAAATAAAATACGTGTAAACCATATGAACTGAACACAATCCACAACACAAGCCCAGGGCGAGGATGTAGACCAAGGTATATTCAACAAGGTAGAAGTGACAACTCAGTCGAGCTCTCTCATAGCTGGCTGTAATATCAAAAAATGTAAACAAAGAAATTAACCCTTTGTTATGCATGTACCAAATTTTATCATTAGTGTTCGCGGAGCATTTGCCCTGAAGGAAACCTTGGTCCAGTTGCTCGAAAAATATAGTCGTAGGTATAGTAGTTTTGTATCTAAAAGGTATGAGTTTTGATCTAAAATTGGTTACAATGTCACGCAGTAGCGCACAACGGGTACAATGAACGATTTACTGATATGTAGGCACTTAGTCATCGAATTTTCATGTGCGTCGTTGGCATGCACAGAGAGTATCTGCTTAGAAAATCTTAGAACCCTGGTTCGAATCGCATCTGGCAAAAGTTTTATTTTATTTATTTTTTTATATCTAAAATTGGTTACAATGTAATGCAGAAGCGGACAATTGGTCCGAGCCTAGGACATTCAATGTTAAATGTAAATAGAATTTTACATGTGCTTGGACCAAACTTTGGACTACTTACAATCACTTGTAGTATAGTTTTTGGTGTGCTATAAGTCTATTTCAAGATCCTAAAGGGTGCTTATATAGTATGTTAGTGTACTCGTGGATCCGGTCGAGCTTGTTTATGGCACACTTGCTCAGTTTAGGTATGTGCATCAACAGCTAACTTCGTCCCCACAGACACCTCAGGTACGGCCGAATCTTGGGATAGTTGAAGCATTGGGGAATCGCAAGGTAGAGGTACTGTGCCTGGGAACAAACGAGAGCGCTTAGAAATACTCAGTTGCAATGGGCAACAAATATAAAGTCACTGGCCCTAAAAGGGTTCTCGCACACACAAGAAGAGTATTCCAATGAAACACCGCAGCTATTCGCCCACCTTTTTCGCTTCACTTGACAATAAAGTTTGTTGTCCTGGCTCTTGCCACACACAGCACACTTCTCGTAAATCCTATTCATTTTATTGTATATTTAAAATCAATAGCACAGCTCACAATTGAAATTTTAAACTAAAAAATTAGAATTTTTAATTGTATAGGGTTAAGAGTTGACATTTCAGTCGCAATTCAAAAGAGAGAAATGTTGGAATCACTTCTACCTTGTTATGCCTTGATGTAGCCGAGCAATTTCTATTTTCTAATTTGACAGGCGTGCTTACATTTCGTCTCAGTGTTGGGAAATGAAATTGTTCCTTTAGTACGAAATCTGTACGAAAACTGTACTTTTTGACTGAAAATTGTATCGACTTTTTAATTTGCTCATATATTTTCTTAGTACATGCACTCATACATTCCCTTCAAGACCAATGATTTGATGATATGAGAAAGTTTACTTGTTTATGTACATACATTTACATATTTTACACTTTTACAAATTGACTAACATAATCATTAATATGTATGCACACACAGTTTCAGTACACTTCTTAACAAAAAGCATTTTAAGCCATTATTACTAAAACTGTACATAGCATTTCATTAGTAATTTTAATATTATGGCAATATTGCTAGCTATAGTTCTTATCAAAATTTTATGACGCTCACATATTAAAGAGATTTTACCATTTATCTTAATATTATTTAATTTTAATTATTTGTTTATAAAAAAGTTTATACTTTGACCAAAACCGTATAAATCCAAGGTCCTATCTTTGTGCAACATTAAAAATCAACAAACTTTTCTAAATATTTCAAGCTTTTCAATTAAATTTCCTAGAAATATATTAGGTATACAGTTTTGCAGCCCATTCAATTTTAATATAACAAAGTGCGAGTTTGAAGTAGCTACGACTTACCGTTGATTTTTAAGATTTTTATGTTGAAGGTGTTAATCATTTTCTCCATATAAAAAAGTCGTGGAACATACTTCATATGGAAGAAAATGACTGGCATCGTTAAAAAGATTTCCAAAAATCAACTGTAAATCCCAGCTTTCTTTAATCTTAAACTTTATTACATATAATAAAATTTAATGGTGTACAAAACTGCAGACTCAAAATATTTCACAAAAATTTAAATAAAAAGCCCGAAATTTTTATGAAAGTTTTCTGATTTTTTTTTTAATGTTGCACAAAGATTTAAACTCGGATTTATGCAGTTTTCGTTAAAGAATAAAGATTAAAAAATAATAAAATAAATAGCCAAATCTTGTCCAATTTGCGAGTTTCGTAGGTATGATAAGCACTATACATATATTTAAAAATTCTCTTGTTTAAATTAAAGAAGTTATTGCTTATATATGAAGCTGATTTCGACATTTTGTTTTAAGATTTAGTACCGAAAATATTTTATCAAACTTTTCCTAGGAATGGGAAGCTGCTAGCACACCTTGCACTGTGTTATAATAGTTCGTTCAAGACATTTTAATTCTTTTTTCAAAACTTATAAAGGCAAATTCGAAAAGGTTAAAACAAAAACACAATACAAAAATTTCCCGCTGTGATTTTTCAGAGCTACATATATTTAGTATTCATCACAAAACTGTACTAAAAAGTTTTGCATAGTAGAAAAGTATATTGTGAACGAAATTGTATCAAAAAAGTACGATTGTACCAAAAGTGTCAAACTGTTTCGCCTGCCTTGACGCTCTTATTAAAATTCTACAAGCCGTGCACGATAGGGTTGTGGAACGCAACTGCAAATATTGCCACACACCACAAGCCCTTTATGTGTTTATAGCATAACATTAAAAAAGGTATTAGGTAAATTATCATGATGCAATAATGAAAGGTGTTGTACGTTGTGACAGCTCGAAATCGAACTACCTTAGGTCAATATTGTATTTTGGAAGTATGAGAGAAACGGGAAGAAAAAAAGCATAATAAAAATTATGCAGAACGAAAAATGACACTGAAGATGGCACAACGCCGAAACCGGTTTGTCTCCAAAGCAAATTTGACAAGGGATGACGGAAATTCGTTCCAAAATACAACAGACACCCACCCTGTCGGAAACAACAACAACCAAAAAGGAAAGAAAAAAAGCCTTTTAGTTGAAAAAGTACTAAATTTTATGCCTTCTCAACAGCGTTCCGATTATCTGAATAGGTATATATATGGCTTGGTAGTCTCATAAAGTTATAGATAATTAAAATAATAAAATAAGGCGTGTTTTTATTCACAGGAATATGATAATATGCTTAAAATTTTTGAGCTGATGAATACCCAGCTAGAACAGTATGGCACATATAATTCCTTATATAAGCCGCATCACTAAGAAAATTATCCCTTATGAATTTGAAATGTTTCCCTTATATTGTACAGGCCAAATAGAGGAATTCATTTACGTGTGATCTTTTGTCCCCCTCTTTCAAATGGGCTTCTTGTGCGCATATATCAGGTTTGATAGCTGTTGACCATACCAATAATGCCTCATACTCAGTTTTACTAGCTCAATTCGTGTTCTCGAAAAAAAATTTCACGATTCAAAAATCTGAGTATAGCGGCCAAATTCTTTTTTCAAAATTTTAAAAATTCTTCGTTTTTTGGCCTATATTTGCTTTGTATGATATTTGCCACAAAATATAGGCCAAAAACGATAAATGTTCAAAATTTGGAGAAAAAAGATTTTTCAGATTTTTGGATCGTGAAAATTTTTTTTCTCGGAGAACACGAATTGTTCTAGTAAATCTGAGTATGAGGCATTATTGGTATGGCCAACAGCTATCAAACCTGATACATTCGCACTAAGTTTTTTTTGTGTTCTACAGTGTTATACAAGGGATACTTTGAGGAATCATATAAGGAATTATACATTACCCAAGTTCACGTATATCCAAGTTCGAGTCATACAGCAAGCATTGACTGCTTTTTAATGTTTCATTTATTTGTTTTTGAATTAAACAATATATTTCAGAATTTATAATTAATACGTTGTGTTCATTTTAGTAAATCCACTTTGATTTTTAATTGTATAAAATTTATTATATACATACAGTATCGGTCATATCAATAGCAACCCTATTTCAAAGTGATATTATTTACCTCTCATGTTAATTTATTTATTTCTAAGAATTTGCAATAAAAATAAAGTTCAATTTCTAACAAAACCCATATAAACCCAATTTTAAAACTTCGAAGAAAACTACAAAAACTACAACAAATATTCACCCAAAATTCAAACTTTTTTCTCAGAAGTGTTAGAATTTTTTTGATCACTCAGTTTTATAGCCCCTTCAATTTTAGTCTTATTATATGCAAGCTTGAAGTAGCTAAAAATTGCCGTTGATTTTTTAGAATCGATTTAAAAACAAATCGTGTTTAATCGTCTTCCATATACCGAAAAATGCGACTATATATCGATGGTCAAGTGGAATATCGACCTATCTCGGCCGCCAGGTCGAAAACGCTCGATATCAGAAAACTTTTCAACGCCATATATCAAAATTTGGCTGGAAAACGCCCTATTTTAGAATTTGATTGAAAAATGCCCTATCTCAGAACTCGGTTCAAAAATCTATCTCAGCTGGCGATCCAAAACCGCACATTTTCAAAGTATTTTCATTTGAGATAGGATTTTTTTGAACAGAATAATAATAATAACATACTATATACATAAATATCTAGTTTCAACATAAAAAAAATGTATGTACACATCATTAATTGTGTATACATATCTAAGTTAATATATGTGATATATATGTACATACATCTATATATCGTCGTTTAAAGTACAAAACTGTGTATCAATAAAATGCAAAACCGCGTATCAAGATAATGCAAAACCGCGTATCAAGATAATGCAAAACCGCGTATGTGAGGTTGCATATATTATTTTCTATAGATTAAAAACACTCGTATTTCAAAATGGTTCTCTTTTATATAAAGCAATCGCATTTCTGGCTAGTATATTTCAGGACGAATGGATAAGGATTGAGCCAAGAGCTTGCGCGAGCAAATCCAATTTTTAGCAGCAAATGTCAGTTACGCGGTTTTGTACTTTAAACGACGATGTGTATATTAACCGGAACGCAGCAATCTAATACACGGGTGGAGCAGGAACGCAGGTTTTAACAAATAAAAACCTGGTTTCAACTTACTTCAACGTGTCTAAAGCACAACGCACACACTAATGCAAAGGCGCAACAGGGACGCAACACCGTAAAACACGGGCGGAGCAATCCACAGGCGGAGCAGGAACGCAGTACAGCAGAAGCGTCCACAAAATCTGCGAATAAATGGTTCATTAGGTTTTGAAATAACAAAGAGCTGGTTCCAACTTACTTCAAAATATCTGCAGGATGATGCACACAATCAAATTCGGCCGCAGCTGCAGTTCACCAGAGAATGCTGCAAATGGAATGGTTCATCAATGAAGTCAAAATAATATGTTGTAACTTACGTTTATTAGCTCTTAATTACAATACCAGCACAGGTCGGCCAGGAAAACACTAAGGAAATGACCTAATAAATGCAAAATTATAATTTATTTGTAAAATAATTCGGTTTTATTACAATACTTACCAAATTTCACGCAATTAGAAAACAAATGTCAGCGAATAAGAACAAAACGAACAACGAAAATTGAATCAATGTAGCTTGTTTAGAATTTTTTTCTAATATTTTGGGAAATGTTCAGTGAAATTAGCAAAGAAACAACACAGTTTCTCCTAAGGTAGTTCAAGATGGCGGATTAGAGCGAGAAGTTGCCAACGTATAACACCTTTCATTATTGCATCATGGTAAATTATTAGAACATTGAACGAGGGCTTAACCTATACAGTGTTTTAATCTAGTAGTCAAAGTTCAAAAGGGGCAAAATTATATCTCAAAAAATAAAAATAAAAATTGCCTCATTTTTCTCCCATGAGGCGATTTCTTAGAGGCTCGTATATAAAGCCGGCTGCACTGAACAATTGCTCACTTGGAACGCTGGTGGGTGGAGCGCGCAAATATTTGCGGGCCAGATCTGTCAATTTGTTATATTTTAGTTTAGTTTTCCACCAATCGAGAGGATTTTCACCGAGATAAGCTCGTTTTTCTTTAAGATAGGCATTGAGCTTTAATTTCACATTTTCTAATGTCTCCAGATTCTACATCCGAGCCTTCGCTGTCGCTGGAAGAATCTAAAATTTTTTCTTTGTTTATAAGCAGGGATTGGATTTTTAGGACCTAAAAACTTATAAACAGGCAAAATAAAATAACGAAATATGCTAGAAAAGGCAAAATAAAATAGCGAAATAGGCAGGAAAAGGCACTAGAAATCGCAAAAAAATGCAAAAGAAGGCACAAAAAAAACAAAAATCGAAAAATAATCAAAACATGAATTTATTTTAGAAATGTTTATTTTACAAGTAAAAAGAGAAAAATTATGAATTAGTTTTATTATATTTATGAAAAATTTTTATTTTGAATCTTTGACTATTTTCTCCTTTCGAGTTCTTAACTCACAAATCTTTAGTCCCTACCAGTTGGAAATGTAGTAATACATTAGATGCGTGATAAATAATATAATGTATTTCTTATGAGTTCTCGCTAATATTACTGCTAACTATGTAATCAGAATTCTAATGTATTCAAAAAGTTCCAAAAATTTCATATTAAAACACATTAATTTCTCGATACTAGATAATGCAAAATTGAATACCCCACTTTTCTTAGGACATCGCCCTGGGGGAAAAAAATGCATTTTCGAATGTGAAAAGGGTTGCTTTACTGATTATTTTTTCGATTACTATACATTACATTTTCCCACTGGGTATAGTTGCAGTAACATTGAACCACAAAATGCATTTTGAAGCTTTCTGGCAGCATTTTCACTCGATTTACGCGAGGAAAAGCCTTGAATGACTAAACGTGCGCTCGACGTGAGTTGATACAAGTGGCGCCCAATTTAAATATGGAACGTTTAAAACTTTCATATTATCAGGAATAAGGGTTTTTCCTTGCAGCCGTCCCTAAATTGGCGCGTCAAGCGCCAAACCACTGTCAAAAATTCTCATGCCCATACAATTTGTATGGAGCATCCCACAATAACGCGGCGCCGAGCAAATAGAATTTTCATTTTTGTCAGGTCGTTACGTGTTGAAGTGGGATGCAGAAGACGGAAAGAAAGAGAAAGGAAAAAAGTGAAAGAGGCAACGCGAATAAAAACGAGAGGAAATGAAGAAACATCAAGCTGCGAACACCATTATCGATGCGAATAATGCTGAGTGGATTGAAGTGGGAAGGCGTAAACATAATAAGTCAGCTATCGTATTTCGTTCTAATACTAACACCGATCTCAACGTTGCTATACCTAACTCTTGGTTTCATCCGTCATCTTTTTTGCCATCTGTTAGGAGGATACTACTAAGTATGTATCTAAATATACCGGCATCAATGTTGCGGAACTCTTATGCTACAAACTAATAAAGAAAAAACAACTCTAGTACTCTAAAGCGAATCAATTTTAAGCTTGGCGTGCCTACAATGTATCATGACGTGGTACTTAATGCTTCAGTTTGGCCGAGGGATGTAAGAATCAAGCCGTTTCATTTTTTCCAAATGCGGGGGTCCAAGACACCCAGCCCGTAATTGAAAGTGTTCAAACTAATGATCTTACTGGTCAGAAAAGCCACCAGTCTCCCTCTGATAAGTCCTCTGGTCTAAATATATATTTTTAGAACATATCAGGTTTATGAACGAAATCTAAAAAAAAGTGATAGCTATTTCGGAAATCACCACATTTCCTCATCAGACTTCTTTCAGTAGGATTCGAACCGACGATCCCACTGACTCAGCCAGTTGCCTATGCACCGTGCTAAGTACGCCTTGTAAATTATCGTTTGCTTTTTTCCACTATTTTCATTTTTGTTATGCCAACACAATCAAGCGCAGCTGTTCCGCTGCAATTCACTTGATCATGTGGTTGTTGGTATTATTGGTTTTGCTAATAATTCTATTTTTAGAATGTTTAACTTTTAGGTGTGCTCGTTCTTAAGTTATTTGTTTTTTGTTATATTTTGGCCTTATAAGAATTATATTCAACAATTTTTATTGAGCTCGAGGCCGTTTTTTAATGAAAATTTATTGTGGAAAAGCAACAATAATTTGAAAAAATGGTAGAAGTGATAGCTATATCGGTTCGAATCCTACTGAAAGAAGTCTGATGAGGAAATGTGGTGATTTCCGAAATAGCTATCACTTCTACCATTTTTTCAAATTATTCTTGCTTTTCCACAATACATTTTCATTAAAAAACGGCCTCGAGCTCAATAAAAATTGTTGAATATAATTGTTATAAGGCCAAAAAAATAACAAAAAACAAATAACCTAAGGACGAGCACACCTAAAAGCTAAACATTCTAAAAATAGAATTATTTGAAAAACCAACAATACCAACAACCACATGATCAAGTGAATTGCAGCGGAACAGCTGCGCTTGATTGTGTTGACATAACAAAAATGAAAATAGTGGAAAAAAGCAAACGATAATTTACAAGGCGTACTTAGCACGGTGCATAGGCAACTGGCTGAGTCAGTGGGATTGTCGGTTCGAATCCTACTGAAAGAAGTCTGATGAGGAAATGTGGTGACTTCCGAAATACCTATCACTTCTACCATTTTTTCAAATTATTGTTGCTTTTCCACAATAAATTTTCATTAAAAAACGGCCTCGAGCTCAATAAAAATTGTTGAATATAATTGTTATAAGGCCAAAAAATAACAAAAAACAATCTAATATTGTTAGTTCCTTCAGTGCGCAGATGGACTATGACATATTCGTCATTGTGGAAACTTGGCTGCATTCGGAGTTTCATGATAGTGAGTTCTTTGATCCTAATATGTTCGACGTTTTTCGTAAAGACAGGGATCCTTCTAAGACTGGTTCCCGCAGAGGTGGAGGTGTCCTTATAGCTGTTCGACGTAAATTTCGCGCCTAATTGGTTACACTCAACAATGATGATTCTTTGCTTGACCAACTGTGTGTGCGCTTAAGAGACCCTTTCAGATGTAGATGCCTTTATCTAATTACTTCTTATATTCCACCAATTCCACTTTGATCTATATAAAATGCACGTGGATAATATTGTCTCGCTCGCATTAAATGATCCATCGGATAGTAATTTGTGCATATTGTGGGATTTCAACTTATACAATGTCCTATCCGATATAAGTGCTGCCCATGAGTCTTATTTTATTGACTGTATTCTCAGCCTCACCTTTAAGCAAATCAATAAATTTGTTAATACTCTAAACCGGATCCTAGATCTCATATTTGTAAGCGATAATATTAATTATAGTGTTTATGAATGTATATCCCCAATAACTCCATGTGATAAGCATCATGTTTCCTTATTTATAAGCTTGGATTTTTACGAATATTCTTCTACTTGTACAGCTTCTATGGATAAAATCGCGTTAAAATTTGCTACCTGCGATTTTTCCAACTTGAATAATCTGCTGCTTAATATTGACTGGGATGCCCTTTTATCAGATTTAAGTACTGCTAACTGTTTTTTCAACTTTTAAAAAGGCAATGTATGAATTCTGCCTGGAAAATATACCTTTCAAGAAAACATTATCATATAAGGTACCCTGGTACACGAAAGATTTAAAAAAGCTTAAAAACTTAAGAAACAAATATTATAAATGATTTCAGTTAACCAGCAACCATAAGTTGTTTCTTAAATATAAACAATATTCAAAAGAATTTAGTCGCTTAGACAAATACCTCCACAAAAATTACATTCGGTCTGCTGAGTTGAGCATTAAATCTAATCCGAAATGTTTTTGGACTTATATCAATTTCAAGAGGTCATGTTCAAATATGCCATCTTCAGTTTTCCTGGGCGATAATTTTGCTGAGTCTCCAGAAGATGTGGTTAATCTGTTCGCCGACTTTTTTAGGTCGAATTTTTAATAAGTATCTTGCTTCAGGTATATTTATTGATGAATGGAAAGTTTCTTCGATAACCCCTTATTCTAAAAGGTGGTAAGAAAAACGATGTTAGGAACTGTAGGCCCATCTCTAAACTCTCAACTTTTTCTAAACTGTTCGAGTGTGTAGTTAAAGATAAACTGTACTTTGCTACTAAATCTTTTATTTGTCATAACCAGCATGGCTTTGTTTCTCGGCGGTCTACAGTTTCAAACTTAGCAGTTTTCACCGACTACTGCGTAAAGGCGTTTTCTATTGGATTCCAGGTGGACTGTATATATACGGACTTCTCGAAAGCCTTTGCCAAAGTCCCTCATAGTATACTAGTCGAAAAACTTGCCTGCCTAGGTTTTCATTCATGCTTTTTTGAATGGATAAATCCTACTTATCCAACAGACCCTGTGTTGTAACCATTGATGGTGTGTCTTCTGACTCTTTTGTGGCTTCCTCTGGGGTGTCGCAAGGAAGTGTCTTGGGTCCTCTACTGTTCGTCCTTTTTATAAATGACATTAGTAGCTGTTTCTCATTCGCAAATTTTTTACTCTATGCAGATGATCTTAAGGTATACACTATAATTAAAGATTCATTTGACGAGGTTAGGCTTCAATGCGATATTGACGCTCTCCATCGTTGGTGTCTGAAATCTGGTTTATCTTTAAACATAAATAAATGCTTTAAGATGACGTTTGCGAAGATTTTGAATGTTCGCAATACGTCTTATTGCATATCGAATCATATTCTCGATAATGTCGGCGAAATTAAAGATCTAGGGGTTATATTTGACCCGAAACTTTTATTTAAAAACAATGTTAACTATGTAATTGCGAAAGCATACTCAGTACTTGGTTTTGTACGTCGTAATAGCACTAATTTCTCTGACCCTTATACTTTCAAACCGTTATTTATAAGTTTAGTGCGTTCTCATCTCGAATATGCCGTATTCGTTTGGAGACCACATAGCCAACTTTTTATAAAAAAACTGGAACGTATACAAAAAGTTTTTCTTAAGTATGCTCTTCGGTCACTGAAATTTGAAAGTCCTGTTCCTTCATACGCTTCGCGTCTCAAGCTGATAAACTTACAATATTTAGAAAGCCGGAGATCTATCCTTTCTTTTACCTTTACATTTAATGTTATTCAAGGAGTCGTCGATTGTCCCTATCTCTACCCAGGCGTAATCTTCGAGTCTCTTATCCGTTTTACTTAGCTAAAGTCAAGACAAGATTTGCCGGTAATGCTCCCTTGGCGAGATCTATGCGAGAACTTGATATATTATCGGAAAGAATCATAATTGATTTCTCTATGACAAACGAAGCTTTTTTAAATCTCCTTCACAATACTTTGTAATGTTAATATTGTACTAGCATTAGCAAAACCATTCATCTACTAGTCTGTAAGAAATATTGTTTCATAGACTAAATAAATAAATAAATATATGGAATCAGGGAAAGCTTAATCGTGGGTACTCTTAATCGAATATACTCTATCTCTTTAGCAGAAAAAAATGAAATTTCCATAAAATCCATCCCTGCTTATAAGACTTTTAGCAGTGCGCGAATGTCGAATGAGAATGTGTAAAAGGATGCGAATCATTCGCATAGCGAATGCGAATGCAAATATTCGCAACATCCCTGGTACATACAATCCTTTACTCGAAATTCCTAGTTGATGCAATTTTTATTTCATAAATTTTTTCTGACCAAACAATCTATTTGCATGTCTAATCTGCTTGCCTCGCTCATTTACTCGCCTCGCTTGTCTGCTGCTGCAAATGAGCACTTCTACCACATTGTGGTAGATCTACCACTTTTTTGAGCATCCACCACATCTACCACACAAGGTATGAAATCTACCACATATTCGCATTTTTGAGTAGTAATAATTTAGCTCTACATGATTTTCCTTATTTTCTTTTTTAATTTTTAGAGCAAAAATTGTACAACACTAAATACTATGTGACAACTAGTAGGGAACCGAAAGTATCGATATGATACTCATTTAAAGTAACGCTGTAAAAATATCGGGTACCAATCAATATAGTAATAAAAAGACTCATTCCAAATATCGATACAAAATTCAAAAAATTAAATCTGAATATTTGTCTCATTTTCTAATAAAGAATTAACACTTTGCACTTTAATAAGTACATCACTGAAGGCGCGCCACATTGCAACCTAAGATAGTACACATTTCTGGGCTTTAAAGCGCAAAATATATTCATATTGCTTTACATATCAATTCCAAAGTAAGTAAGAAGGTTATAGTACGACAGAGATTTGCAAAAAATGGAACCCTAGCTAAGGCTAAAACTCATATCTTATTTGCGTTAAAAATTTGTTTTAAAACAATATTAACAAGAAAACTTTCAATAGAAATTTAAGTACGGCAACGTCAGATACTTTGGCTGATAAAAAAAGCAGGTCAGATTTTTACATTTTGGAATTTGGAAAATTAACCTTAAATATTTCAAATATTACTACAGGCGGCCGCTGTGGTGTAGTGGTAAGTAGTGCGCACTTCCACTTCGCAGCGCCTGGGTTCAAGCCCTGGTCAAAGCCACATCGCAAAATTTTAGAAAAAAGGTTTTTTCTTAACAGCGGTCGCCCCTCCGCAGGCAATGTCAAACCTCCGAGTGTATTTCTGCCATGAAAAACAGCTTCTCATAAAAATACAATCGCCGTTCGAAGTCGGCGTAAAACTGTAGGTCCCTTCACTTTGTGTGAAAACATCAAGGCGCACGCCACAAATCGGAGGAGAAGCTCGGCCAAACACTAACATATGTGTAAGCGCCAATCATTATTATTATTACTAAAAAAGTTTTATACAAATAGTTTTGCCCTATTCCCAGAGTTTTTAAGTTTTGACGTTATGTATTTATTTTCTAACATTTTGTCATACAAATGTCATGCCACGCCAGATTGGAAATGCCCAATACAATATATCATTATTCACATTAACTTTGTAATGTACATTTACGATTCGATACGATACAAGAGTTCTCGTACCCGATTCCAAAACATATCGTTTGAAAACTATCGAGTAAAAATTATCGGTATCGAATGGCAAAAATGTCGATGTGGTATCGTATCGTATAGAAATTCGTGTCCCTAATAACAAGAATGATAGTATACAAGATTTCGCATTCCCGGCGGCGATGAGATTTCTCAAGTAAAAGTAAACAAAGCCGAATGGGAGGAGAAAAGAAACTTTCAAACAGTGAATTTTCTCAATTTCTCAATATAAAATTTTCGTCGGGAAACGTGGTTTTATTGTGTTAAAATGCAAAATATATGATTTGTAAAAAGAACCAATAAAGAAATTGTAAAAGATCGGCAATTTTTGCCAAAGTATTAGCACATTACAGTGCATCTAAAGTTTTTAAGGCGTTGTGAATTGTGAATTGTCAAAACCGGCAAAACCCAGGTTAAAAGTTTTTCCTAGAGATTCTTATTAAAAATTTTTCAGTTTAGGCGAAACTTTTTTTTAGTTTTAGTAAAAAGTTTGATCCAAAACTGGAGATCTACCACATTTTTTCTAAATCTACCACATTTTTTCCAGAATTTACCACAGAGAATTTTTATTAAGTCCGATCACCAGGCATGGGCACTACCACAAACAAACGATGAGCACAACATGCGCATGTATTAGGGTGCTTACGATATGATGGTGGGACAAATTGGAGTTTTGGTAACTTTTGGTAAATTTGGAATTTGGTAAATTTGGGGTTTTGAGGTTTTGAACAGGGTTACCAGCTGTATCAAATGTTAAATTCATATTATTTAATAAGTTAAATGAATTAATAAAGATGTATATAAATCGAAATGGGTTTGAAAAGGAGGTTAAGAAATCCACTTCAATTTAATTCATTAGTTATAGTTATGTGTGACAATATCAGACGGAAGAGGTTTAAAAAGATTTTAGTTTGAAAAAACTTTTAAAGAGGGTTGCCACCTGCTTGAAAAGTCGAATTTATTTAATTTATAAACAAGTTAAATGAAAAATTAAAATATGAGTTTCAAACGAAATAGTTTTTGAAACAGTAGTTTGAAAATATTTTTTATTAGGGTTGTCACCTATTCGAAAAGTAATATCTATTACTACGTTTATGCGACAGAATTCATAAATTCCGCATTTCGTGAATTCAAAAATTGGTTCCGTTTATGCATAATTTTCTAATTCATGAAAAAATAAATAAATTCAAGATATAAATTCTGGAAAAAAATAAAAATAAATTATATAATTCAATTCATAATTCAATTTAAAACTAATTGTTTACAATGTAACGTATTTAACGATTTCGTCGAAATTTAATTCCAAATCTGTAGTTTTTATCCTAAGTAAATCTTCTAAATGCTCATCAGTAAGTCTGCTACGATGTGAATTCTTGATGAATACCATCGATGAAAATGCTGATTCGCAAACATATGTATGTTGTTCCAAACATAGAAAACAGTCTATAAATTTCATTTTTCAACAGCGGGTATTTTTTTCATCTACATTCTTCCAAAACCGAATCCCACGCTCTAAAGGAACGTCTAAATCAGTTTGGAGCCTTCTTAATTCTTCTTGACAGCGGGTTTCTTGGTCTTCAATTTTGCAACTTAGAAAATCTGGATTCCTTAAATTCATAACGATTTCTTTTGTTTCCGTCGAAGGATCTTCTGCAAAAAAAGGATAATTTCTTCTCTTAAATTAAAAAGTCTTTCAAGGCATTTTGCCTTACTGAGCCATCTAACCTCCGTATACAATAAAATATCACCAAAGTCGGCATCTATTTCTTCCAAAAACTAACGAAATTTTTGATGAGTTAATGCGTTATGTCCTCCATGAATTCGTTTGATAATTTTAACTGCAACTTGCATTGTTTGTCTTATTTTGAAACTTTTGGCTAATAATTGCTGTTGATGCAGCGTACAATGAAAAACTGGCACATTAACGCCATTGTGTATGAGCTGACCAACGAAACCTTCCCTTCTTCCAGTCATGACTGGAGCACCGTCTGTGCAAACTGGTGACAGTTTATTTTTCTCAGCAAATGAGAACATCTGCTGTTCGACAATTTGATATATATTTTTTCCAGTAGCGTTGTTGTGCAGTCCCCGCAAGCACAGCATATCCTCCTGTATATTAAGTTCGTCATCTAAAATTCTAACGCAAACTATAAGCTAACTTACATCACAAACATCTGTACTTTCGTCTAATACAATGGCATAAAATTTAGATTTAATTATATTTCTTTTAAGGTTAAGATATATAAATTTTGAAATATCTTCGATGCGACGAGTAATTGTTCGGCGGGACAAAGGTATATCGTTTACAATTTTCGCCAGCCCTACACCTTTTTGTCCGAAAGAACCAAGCACCGCCACCGCTAGCTCTTTAAAAAAACCCATCGTCTAATGGCCTCTCTTTTTTAGCCAAAGCACAGCTTATTACGATTGACGCTTTTAAGCGAGCTTCATTAAAATCGTCATCCGGTACATTTTCTTGTATACTTTCCATATAAGCAAGTTTGGATTCGAAAAATTTTATCATTCGGTCTTCCGGGCTCAAATCATTTACACTCGGGTGGAAGACTAAAAAATGCCGCTTTAAACTTTGCTCTTTAATAAAATTTAGTGCTTTTGAGAAAATCAAGCATTGTTGCTTGTCAGCACTGTTTAAAATAAAAAAAAAATTCAATTTCCCACCCAGTCTGAAACATTATAAAAAAATTCATACACATCAATTTTTGCCCACTGTTTCACGCATAAATATGCGGCGTCAACCTACTCGTTTGACTATTGCAAGCAAACTGAATGCTTTTCTCGCTAAACTCGTTACTCTCTATTTATGTATACGTACACGCAAGAATGATAGAATACAAGATTGCGCCAATGAGAGAGGATTTTTGAGCATAATTTTTGGGTGACGTCATCTTGGTGCAATTGCGAGAGAGAAATGCCAAAACGCATATAAAAATATGTAACCAACGCAGAAAAATGTGTTAGTTTTAATATTACATGGCCCAATTTTGCAGGAATCAATAAATATACAAAGATTGATTAATTGGGAACAGGTAGCAATAATTTTGGACATGTAGCCATTTAGGTAAGTACCATTTTTAGCACATGAAAAAATGGATGTATTAACAGTGTTTGCAATTTCATGTAGACCAAAAGGAAGGTGTGCAGCAAAGTGAATTTTTGGACTCGCCATTGTAAAAAGCCATGCAGAGTGCATATTTATATTTGTGGACGGTAGCCAACCACCATAAACTCCACAGCTGTTGACTCCACAGCTTTTATTTGATGACTTTTGTACCATTTCCGAGAGGAAATAAATATTCTATGTAAAGGTGTTCTTACACGATATGTATTTACATGTGTACATGCCACTTTTTACATATGGAAATGTCAACAACTCGTGTAAAGGCAAATTAGATTTGTTTCTGTACAAAGCAGATGCACGTGCATACGAAATAGAAATGTTTCTATTTTCATCTGACACACAGATAGAATCATCTGAGTTTAGTTTATTTCGTTTTCAAAGAAAGTATTTTTAAATAGTTAAATAAAGACTGTGAATTTGACAGACATACACAATTATATATGTAATGAAAAAGTCACATTTCCAGATGCAAATACATAAGTAAAACATAATTCAAGCTGAACTTTTAAATGAGCACTCTTTTGTATTAGGTACGTAACAGATAAGATGCCGCTTGATTTAGCGCCTGGCGACCTTATCCACTGGTGCATTACCTCATACCAGCACTAAAAAGAATCAGGTACTAACAAAAATGTATATACATTGCATACTGCATCACCAAAAAAAGTTGCGGGTTTTCCGGCGGGATTACAAAATTTATTATATTTTAAGACGTTCACCAAAATATTTGGGAAAAATATTAAGATTTAAATGAGCTGAACCGATTTGAAAATACCTCCAAAAATGGAGTTTTTTATGAATAAAAATAGTTTTGTAAAGAACTTTTTGAAAAAAGTCCCCTCAGATGACAAAAGAGATTAAGCTTAAAAAATCTGCATAAAAATATTTTAAAATCTTTTCAACGGAATCGTAAGAATGAGATTTTTGATGCTGTTTTTTTTTACTTTTTTCAAAGATTGATTTACGAAAAACTTAAATAACTGGGCCAAAACTATTCTGACTTAGACTTATGGGATCTCGGTAGAAAGGTATTTTCACACTGTTTTTATTTCTGTCCAAAAAAATATCATTCGTGTCGCAATTTTTTTTTTTCAAATACCAACACATCTTATTTCAACTTTGAATGACGTTCGTTCATCCTACCTTTCTCTTTCATCCTTTGAATGAGTTTATTAGCAAAGAAATAAAAAGGGTGAGAAAATACCTTTCCACCGACACCTCTTAAGTCTAAATCAGAAGAGTTTAGGCTCAGTTATTCAAGTTTTTCTTATACCAATCTTTGAAAAAAGTTTAAAAACAGCATCAAAAATCTCATCATTAAGATTCCGTTAAAATTTTTTTTTTAATTTTTATGCAAATTTTTTAAGCTTAAACGGTTTTGTCATTTGAGGGGATTTTTTCAAAAAAAAAAAATTAAGAAACTATTTTTATTCATAAAAAACTCCATTTTTTGAGGTATTTTGAAATTGGTCCAGCTCACTTAAATCTTAATATTTTTTCGAAATATTTTGGTGGACTTCTTAAAATATAATAGATTTTATAATTCCAATGGAAAAATAGTACCGATTTTTTTTTGTATGGGGAGTGATGCAGTCTAATATACATACATATATATGTACACATGTATTAGCTTTAATCTTGTTCTAACTACAATTTCCTCTGTTTTAATAGAAATATGTAAACCCAATACTTGCCTCAAGCATCTTTGTTTATAATAAAAAAATCATTTCGAACTGTGTATTATTTTCAATATTTTCACTAGTAAAGTGCTTCATGCACACATAGCTCGATTTGGTGTTTAATGCATCTCCTCGTCGGCAGAACTGCTTCAACTTTTTCGCCAGATTTGCGTCCGTAGGAAACGAAAAAAAACTTTTATCGCACGCTTTCCTTTTGTTTTCACTATTACACTTTGCCACGGCACACTTCATTTTGCCTTGTAGTGTCTCAATAATTGTTTAAAACCATTCAGAAATATTAACGCACAAATATTAAAATTGTTATTTGGTTTTTTTCGTATGCTCACAATCAACAATTGCACCAAGATGACGTCACGCACACAGATCATTCTGTCAAAATCACAAAGAGCGGATTAGCGGTACCGCGATTGGCGCAATCTCTATTTCTCTCAATCGTGACGTACACGCATTTTTACTCTCTCGAAGCACCTGCTACCACGGTTGCCACATGTAAAAAAAATAACCAACCAAAATCTGAAAAAAAAACAACCAAACTGAGACAAAAACAACCAACTTTGTTTTCCACGTATTTATTACAAACAGCAAAACTTACTACAAAAAAAAAAATTATTATTGAAATACAAATTCATATTGCTTCTAACTAGTGCGCTAAATCACATATTTACTTTTTATAAGTTTTTTATACGCACATGTTACATTAACTAGTAATTTTTAGCAAACAAAAACCGACTTCAACTCCCATATAAAAAAAATATATATATATATATATCTCGTGATCCGCTGATCGGATCTTAACCAGATTAGTATGGGACCACCTCTGAGACACTACCTTTCCGATGCAAAAAGAATTCGAAATCGGTTGACGTGGGCCAAAGTTATGCGGTAACATACATAAAAAAAAAAAAATATTCCGACGAACTGATAACCTCCTCCTTTTTTGGAAGTCGGTTAAAAATAGGAATTATAAAAATCACAGTGTTTATACTTCACACAAATTCAGAATATTATGAAGTACTTTTATACTACACTTACATACTTATGTAAATATTTATGTACATATAATTATACCAAATTTATATGTACATATATGGGCAAATCTAAAAAACAGGTAACCTTGGTGTTATTTAGCTTTATTTTCACTGTTGGAAACTATATCAAGCTGGATGCTCTTGGATATAATTCATTGACGAATACTTGAAGCCTTAAAAAAAATTTGGATCAATTTACTGCATAACTTTTGAATTATAGATGTTTAAATTAAAAAAAGTAATGAAAACAAGCGAATTTTTTATGTAATTTTTAAGAGGCAAAATTAATTATGTCATAACTTTTGAAGCACACCATAGTCTGATTTGAAATTAAATGGGCATTTAGCACTTATGCGTACACTTCATATGTAGTAGGAAAGAAAAGTGTGCATTAAAAAATAACGAAATGGCAAGTAACTCAAACTCCACATTTCACAATTTTCAAAATTTTCGGTTTTTCGCGTATAGGTTTTGAAGCATTTAATTTTAAGAACTTTTTAAGTATGTATTGTATTCTACAAACAATTACGTATAATTTGATACCTCAGCAAGAGGTGTGCTTTCAGAATAAACTAACTTTTAAAGATAAAATGTTCTGCGATCTTGAGCGTAATTTTTATTCCAAAAACACCTTAATTGAAGGAACATTTGGAAAATACGTCGAAACAATCTAAAGCTTTCTATAACTGCTAGTCCTTATCAAATTACATATGTATACCTGTAAAATGCTTCAAAAAATTTGTCTCTAGAAGTGTGTAAAAACCCTGATTTACTACTTTTAATGATGCCCCTTCTTTTAGTCAGAATACTTAGAGAGTGGTATCAAAGGAACTTCTTTTCGACAAATGTTCTGATAGTTGCTCTTACTTAATTCTAGCCTTCTAAATTCAATGGCGCCCTCATTGGCCCCTATTAGCTCCACTTTTCGAGATAGCGGTACTTGAAACTTTGCTTAAATTTTAACTATTTTATAAAAAAATCCCCGAGTTTTGAAGATATTTTGCTAAAATTTTGCACATAACCGTTTTTTTAATATTACCTTAACTATTCCATAAAATCATCGAAATCGGTTCAATAAAACATCTAGCTCCCATACAACTGATTGATCAGAGACGTTGTTTTGCGTTATAACTCTTCCAATTAAACAGGTTAAAATTTAGTATAGGTTCAATTTAACAAATAGCACGCATACAATTTATTATTCAGATATGAAGTTAGAGTTATGCGCAAAAACACATATCTGAGGAATCAGTTGTATTGGAGCTATACGTTAAAGTGCGCCCATTTCGATAAATTTATGGAATAATTAAGGTAATATTAAAAAACCGTTATGTGCAAAATTTTAGTAAAATAACTTTAAAACTGAGTTATTTATAAAATAGTTAAAATTTAATCAAATTTTCAAGTACCGTCATCACGAAAACCGGAGCCAATCTGGTTAAACGGGGCATGCCATTGAATTTAGAACATCCCAGTTAAGTGAGTTCAACTTTCAAAATGTCTGCTCAAAATTTACAACTTACTTGAGTAATTTGAACTCAGCTTATTCTTTTGTTTTATATTTCATGTTTATTCCTCGTCTAACTTTTGAAGCACTTGTTGAAAATGAATTACACTTATATTAATCGATTTATTAAGAGATTACGAATAAAATGATATATAATACATAGGTGTGCTCACAAATTTAAAAATTCAAATTTTTTTTTTTTGAAAGTGTACCTATTTTTTTTAGATTTGCCCATATGTTTAATGAGATCAACAAAAATTCAGTAGTCTTGGTTTTCAAGGAACGTCGTTTCGATAAAAAAACATGGAAACAAATTAAAAAAGTACAACATTAAAATTAGTCTTCAGATGACCAAACATAGTTAGAGCCGCCTGTGCCTAATTATCCCCTGTGTCTATTTATCTCCTTGCAAAGCATTATATCATTCAACGTTGCAAATTCTAATCGATTTCTTAATTTGGTTTTTAAAAGAGACAGATCGAAAAATTTCCTTTCAGCTGCTGTTGAGCTGTGCGGAAGACACATTAAATGGAAAACAAAATCACTTAGCTCTTTAAACAACTTTCTCCTAATCCATTTTTTAAACTCTTTACCGTTTCCCAAAACTCTGTTATAGGAAGCTTGGAATTAAGACTTTTGCTTTGGAAGCGTAACAATTTCCAACAACAATGGAACTAAATATTAAAAATTGTTAATAACTGGAAATATTGGTTTTTCTGATAACGCTTGGTTTGGTATAATTATTGAAATGCACTCCAGGTCGTCTCTTCTAAAATCGAACCGTTTTTGCATCTGCCTCAAAAGTTCTAAAATAAAATTACGGATGTTTGTTTTAAGAGCGATTCTCTGTGAGTCATAAAATAAGTCTGATGCCAGGAATGCTTCTGCTTTACTTCCTATGAAAACGTCTTTAGTGGGCATAAAAATGGGCACGTTCAGAAGGCGCAACAGCTCAGTAACTGTTGCGATTGCACCTTCTGAACGTGTGGTTTTATACTTCTGATCAACTGAACAGTTGCGTGTTAAATGATCGTAATATTTTTCTGATAATTTGAGACAACATGTTGTGTGTTTTGAATTTGACAGCTAGTGTATCAAGCCGTTCAGAAGACGCATTACGATCACTAATTTTTTAGCAACGGTTGCGCTCAACTGCTGCGCCTTCTGAACCTACCCATTGTGTTCATCAGCTACGTCAAAGTTTTGTAGGGTACTAAGATTTTTTAAAACGTTATCTTTAATATAATGTGACAAAAATAATTTGAAATGTGTTTCCAATCGGGAATGTAAATATGGCAATCGGATTGTTTCGGATTGAAACTCCTTATTTAACTCATTTATTATTTTCAGGATATATGATAAGAAAAGCAAATATACTTTAATTTCGGAATTCATCATCATGTTAGCTAATTCGTATGGTTTTATTCCATTTACCTCGAGAACACAATTTGTAAAATAAAGCCGTAAAGGAGCCCACTGCTCAACAATTCGCCCGATGACGCTTTCTAAAGAAAGCCCAGATGCAATACCTAAAAGTTTATGTGGCTTTACACCACAATATTTCTGGAATTCTTTGAGTTCCTGAATTCGTTTTGGGCTGTATGAAAAACATTTATAAACATTGCGACAAAAGGTTTCTATTTCTGCAGGCAAAGTTTTGCAAGCATGACTGGAGCATAAATGTAAACTGTGACATGTACATTTATGATAGAATATGTTTGAATTTTTAAACTTTGTCTTCAACCCGTTAAAATCTCCTGCCATAGTGCTAGCTCCATCAGTGGTCAGCCCAATTAAATTTTCCATAGGGATACGATTTGCAAAAAAAAAGTTTTTTATAGATTCATAAATTGACTGAGCATCACTTTGAAACAACTCGATTAGTGCAAGAAATCTATCGCGAATAATATTTGCAGATGTGTCAAAGTATCGTACGACTAGCACTAAAGCTTTCCTTGTAGTTAAGTCAGTGGTCTCGTCAACTATAAGGGAAAATTTGCTTGTCTGTTATATGCGTTGACTTGGTTCGCGCACATTTCAATTCTTTAGCAATTTTGGAATCAGGACAGCAAGTGTATAACAATGTTGGAAAAAAATTCATGAGAAGAAACGGTTTATATTCCGCATCGCGAGTTTGTTTCCTTAGACAATCAGTGCCTTGGCTTGAGGAAGCAAAATTATCAATTTTAACCTGCTTACTTTTTACATCAACGTTTTTCTTGTGGACAGCTTTTTCTTGGTGCAGTTTCAAATGTTAAGCGTGATTCATTCGAGTCTTTTCGCCTGCTATACAAAATGCTTTGCCGTCTCGTTCTTGAAGCCAGGAAAAGTTAATAATCCACTCTTTTGGAAACTTTCGTTTGTCATTTTGCGTCGTCTCTTCACTGAAATTTATATTATTTTGGGCATTTAGAATTTTTAGAGTTAAAATTTATCTAATATAAAACAGTGCTTTCATTACTTGAGACTTCAGTTCCCCAATCCCCATTGGTGTCGTTAATTGAGACTTCAGGTCCCCCTCCATTATCAACTTTCGCTTTTTTTATTAAGTACCTGAAAAAGTTAAAAATATGCAGATATTTTCAAATGTAGAATGGAATATCACTCAAATCATATATTATAGAACTAGTTACACAAAAATTATTACTTATCCATGGTGCAAAATCCACATCAACTTCGGTACTGCTAACTGGTAAACGGCAAAACCCACTGTGAAGCTGGAATTTCACAAAAATCAAATATTGTTACATATTCACACTAGTTATTTATAAAATTGAAATTAAATTGACCTTCTTACCTGATAATGGCGCAAAGCTATCCAAATTCGGCGCATATTTGCTTCTGCTGTCACAATCCTAAGGTTGCAAACAGAGTGGAAGCGAAGCCGAAGACGAAGCCGAAGACGAATTGCTTGCGTTGCGGGCAAGCTGGCGAGTGTACATAGTGGAAGATGAATGATATGAAGATTTGTTTCTAAATAAAACCCTTTTTTTAGATAAAATCAAAAGAAAATAAAGAAAAAACAGCAATTCATGAAATAATTTGTATAGGACAACTTTTGGAGAATTTCGCCACTTGTATTATGTGTTACGGCAAGACGGACAGACATTTTTCGAATATACAAGAATGCCAATTAATACGTTTGATTACATTTTGCCAAAAATTTAGCCAATTTCTTAAAAAACGCGTTTTTTCACAATTGCAAACAGTTAAATAAATTGTAAACAACTCATCACAGCAAGCGATTCGTCTTTGAAAACAGTACCGCACTGTTTCAAGCTGACCGCTTGCGCAACGTCTTCATCTTCGTCTCCGTCTTTGCTTGCACTGTGATCACTTTCATATGTTTACTACTGCACTGTTTTTCGTCTTCGGCTTCGTCTTCATTATCGGCTTCGCTTCCACTCTGTTTGCAACCTAATTCTTTCAGTTGTAGTTGTCAAACACAAAACACAAGAAATACGAATGCACATGTAAAAGAGAAACTGCGAAAATGCTTGGAAATGTATATATGGTTACCATACTACGGTAATAGCATCCAATGCGGCCAGATTAACATTTTATCCTAATATATTTGATATTCGTTTATTGATTTTTGACATTAAATATGCAGTAATACTTTTAGTAAAGAAAAAATATACTAATTTGTAATTAAAAAAAAAAAACCAAACCAGAAAAAAACTACCAAACAACCAAATTCGAAAATATTAAAAAAAAACCAAGTTTGGTTGGAAACAACCAACATTGGCATCCGTGCCTGCTACATGCCTGCCGATCACTGTCGCGAGGGTAGAGCTAATGAGGTCCTCGTTTGCTTGCCGCTCTACTCTTGCGCTGCCCTCGTTCGCTTACTCTCTCGTTGGCTGCACAGCGCGTGCGCTCGTACTTAACGAGTACTTGTTTGCAAACAGCCTCGTCCATCGTTGCCAAAATTTGAGATTCTGGTGCGTTTGTGCTTTGTCGGAAAAATAAAACAAATTCAGCCCAAACTGAAGGTCTAAAGATCAATTCCTGTGACTGTTCTGATACATATGTATGTAATTGCATCTGTCTGTCAAGATCAGAGTTTTTGATTAACTGTTCAAAATCATATTCAATGAAAACGAAATAAAACAAACATAGATGATTCTATCTGTATGTCAGATGAAAATATAAACATTTCTATGTATTTCGTATGTACGTGCATCTGCTATGTACAGAAACAAATCTAATTTCCCTTACACGATATGTTGGCATTTCCATATGTAAAAAATGGCGTGTACACATGCAAATGCATTTCGTGCAAGAATACTTTAAGCGTAGACGTACGCAGGTATGGGCTAAATTTCAAAGTTTCATTGTAAGTTTCTTTCTATGAATTCATAGTCAATTTCCAATTCAAAAAATTTATGCACATCCATTTCGGTAGTTTTGGTAAACTGCTGGTTGTTCCTCGATAATTTTATCAACTGTGAACGTCCTTCTCAGCTTACTTTTTTTAGTCTGATAAACAGTAATTTACTTAAAACGAGGTAAAATAATTATTATCTTTTAATATTTTCACTTAGTTTATACTTGAATTTAGGTTTAGGTATGCTTAGCGTTCACAGAGGTTTTGAACAAAAAAAAAAGAAATCATTACTAAAACAATTTACCGATTTGCAGAAGACTCTCGAAGACTATTGTTTAAATAAACAAGTAATTTTTTAGCCAAAAACAAAACCGACTTCAATTCTCATGTAAAACTTTAAGATTACCATTAATTTCTTCATGATCCAATAATCGGATCTAAACCAAATTAGGATGGGACCACCTCTGAGGTACCACCTTTTCTTTAAAAAAGAATTATCGAAATCGGTATGCAGTAACATATGTACATAAAAAAAGTATTCCGACGAATAGATAACCTCCTCCTTTTTTGAAGTCGGTTAAAAATAATGAAAAAATAAAAGAAAATAAAAGAAATGAAAAAAAATAACGACGAAGTCGCATTTTAAAATTTGCATGCAATTAAGGTAACTAACAAATATATTTTGACTCTTAAATAAGTTCATAATAAACTTTATGGAATATAAAATCCTTTGTAGGGCACGGTACAGCTCAATGTTTACAATAACAAGTAATTTTTAAGCAAAAAACCCAACCGACTTCAATTCTCATATAATAGTTTAGAAGCACCGTTAACTTCTTCTTGGTCCAATGATCGGATCTAAACCAAATTAGTATGGGACCTCCCCTGAGGCACCAGAATCGATTCTTTCGTGTGTTCTGAATTTTTTTTGTTTTTGTGACACAGTGTTATTCATAGTTTTGAAATATATTTCATTAAAGCAAAAAATAAAAATAGTTGACATCACTTTCTTTCTTAAACACCTAGGATATCACTGACCATTATAGAGGACATATTTACATATTTGTTGATGTGATTTTTGAAATGAACGATACAAAATTTGCCGGTATACATATTTAAAAATTTTTAGAATCAGTGGTTGAAATTATATACTCAAAGGGTTAAGAAAGTTTTAGTTTAAAAGTGTGATACTAAATGCCTTTCACCATAAACGGCGCCAAGCCTCTAGCAGTACAATATTAATTGTTGTCTTTCATGAAGTTCTTTAAATAAATCTTCAACTAAATACTGAAGTATATTTACGAATATCATGTTTTATTATATGCTTAAATTTAATTTCTTAATTTTAGTAAGTATTTCTTTACCGCATTCACCTGAATTTCGGGGGTTACTACTAGTTTCAATAAACTGTCAGTTTAATTTCTTATAAAATTTACCTCTAAGTTCTTACATCTTAAGCATACATCGAAAATTTGTTTTAGAGAATCAATGTGAAATAATTGCAGAAACGATTAACCGATTTTCTGAGCTTTTTCTGCTTTTTAAATAATTTTTGTAAAACAAATCGGCAGGTACATATCGTTCCCCGCATGCCAGGAACATGAATATATAAAAATTAAAACTTTGGGAAATCAAGTTTGAAGTGTTTTTACGAGACTTAACTCTGCATCCAGGTAATTGGCATTGTGAAATATGTGCTTTCCATGTACGCATGGTATTCTGACTTTTGGTATAACATAGAACATCCAAAGATTAATTAAGTCAGCCCAATAACTCAAAATTGGTAAATTTGCACATTCTTTATTTTTTTTTATTATACGCCTGCCCTACATATCTTCGTAGTAAGAAAATAGTAGTCGTATTTTGACACCTGAGTTGAAGATTGACCTATCTAGGCAGCCAGTTCGAAAACGCCCTATATCAAAAAACCTTTTCAAGAACGCTTTACTTCAGAATTTGATTGAAAAACGCCCTATTTCAGAATTTTATTGAAAAACACCCTATCCCAGAACTTGGTTTAAGAAGGCGCTATTTCTGAATTCGGTTCAAAAACGCTCTATCTCAAATGAAAATGTATTGAAAATGTGCTGAGATAGGGCGTTTTTGAACCGAATTCTGAGATAGAGCATTCTTGAAAAGTTTTCGGAAATAGGTCGTTTTCGAACTGGCTGCCGAGATAGGTCGATATTCCACTCAGGTGTCGATTTCCTGTTAATATTCTTCTATTTACATGGAAACAAGTCAAAAAATTTAATTTTAGTACTTAATTTATATTTGGCTATTAGTTAAGATTGTCTTTTCAAATGGAACCATCTAGTTTACGCACATGCATTAATAAGGATTAATCAATCAACTACAATAAAATTTTTAAATAAAGTTTTGAGGAATTTATCAGTTAACTACAATAAAATTTTGAAATAAAGTTTACGAGGATTTTTTTATGTCAGCCAGAAATTCAAGGTTGCCTGCCAATTCTTATGGTCTTAAAGTACTGCCAGCCCATAGTGAAAATCCATTGTTGCAACTATTAGTCAACATAATTCAGATGGGCTATCCCTTTGACAGCACATTAGTAATATTATAAATAGATGAAAGCAGTCCACTCCGCGACGCCTGGTTTCAAGCCCTGGTCAAAGCAACATCGCAAAAAAATTTTGAAAAAACGTTTTTTTCTTAACAGCGGTCGCCGCTCGGCAGGCAATGGCAAACCTCCGAGTGTATTTCTGCTATGAAAAAAATAGCTTCTTATTAAAATACAATCGCCGTTCGGAGTCGGCGTAAAACTGTAGGTCCGTCCTCTTTGTGTGACAACATCAAGCCGCATGCCACAAATCGGAGGAGAAGCTCGGCCAAACACCAACATATGTGTAAGCGCCATTATATTATATTATTATATTAGATGAAATTTCTACTGCCAGCCCATTCTGATGGTCTTAAAGTACTGCCAGCCCATGTTTAAAGTGCATTGCTGCAAGTATAAGTGATAGATAACATTTTGCAGTTACCTTCCTAGTTTGAAAGCTTAAATACTTTGAGAGGATTTTAGGGTCATCAACTTTTCGTTGTTCTAACTTTATTGCCAAGACCGCTGTTCAGCAGCCAGACCTGCGGATCGTGATTTATACATATATTAACAAGCTAAGCTCACAAAAACCTTCAATCTATCTGAAGTATGATGGGCTTTTTGGTCATGAGCTCTTGGTCTATTACTCGTTTGTTATTTTTCCCTCAAAGATTTATTGTTTGTATATCTTCATATTTTCAATTATATTTAATCGTTGTTCTTCGTGATAGTTTTATGTATTCGTTTCATATTAGTTTGGGCATTCTTCTGATTTTTCTTTCTTGATGTAGAATTTTTGGTAAACATGTGGGTTGCATAGTTTGACTCCGGTGTTGAGTTTAGCCGAAATCGGTTTGTCTCAAAACCAAATTTGATAAGGGATGACAGAAACTCGTTCCAAAGCTTTGCAACACTCTTTATCTATTTTTTATTGATATCTAAAATAACCTAATTTTTCTTTTATCTGATTTTAAGGTAAATAATCAACAATTTAGCTCGAATCCAGTGGTACCACAAAATTCTGGAGTACTGATGCAGCAGCAATCTCAGGGAAGCTTGCAACATATTAGTAATATTCAAAATAATCAAACTGGCTTTATGGGAAACATGTCCCAGGGAGTATCACAATTAAGTGGTCAAAATCAGCAACATTGGATTGGTCAAAATCAATACCACTCGATTCAACAGCAACAACAATTTTATCCTCATCAAGGTAGGAATGTACATACACATGACTGTATTTTAGGCTGGGCCGATCTAAAAGCTTTTTGATAATATTTTAATCTTGATATTATGTTGACTTAGCTCTATTCAAATAACAATTAGCTCCGAGTAGATAAGAACCAAATTAAGTCATATCTTTAGCCGGCGCAATTTATTGACGCGATATTAATAAAGGAATTACAAACATGTATGTATTATTTCTCCATGCACAATGGACTTGTTCCACAACCTCTTAAGGAAGTGTCACACGATTGGTATATTTGTAGAGATTTGTAAATTTTTTATATCGGGCTATTGGTACAAAGTAAAAAAAAAAATCGGGAAGTCAATTTTTTGTTAGTTACACGATTGGTACAATACAGCGAACTACTATTGAAAAATTTTAACAAATTATTTTTCGTGATTCGGATAAAGAAAATTATTTGGGCATTCAAATAATTGCGACACGATTTGCACCAATTTTTGAGCAAATACCCAATCGTGTGACAGTGCCTTTAAAAGAAAACCTCTTAAAACTGCGAGCGCAAACTAAAAAACTTTCATGATTCTCTTTTCTTGGGCCAATGTTGTGAATTTATTTGTGTATTTGTATTTGGAGCTTTTCGGCCGGTGTGTTGAAAATAAAAACAAAGTTTATTTTGTTCTCCTACGCGTTTCGACGCATTTTCGCGTCATCTTCAGGGAGTCTGTTTATTAATTTGCAAAAACGAAAAACATTATTAGTAACAAGCAAAATTATTTAGAACAATACAAACATAGTTAGATTTGAACATATTTGACTTACGTTAACATAAAAATTAGTTTAACTATTCACAATTTCAAAAAACGACATAAATACATTTTCCGGACACCACATTTAACATTTAGCAACACTTCTTTATCTTCCGATAGCTTAAACATTGTGTGTTATTGCAGTAGCATATGCACAGTTTATATTGCCAACATCTTCTTTGTAGTTCATCGCTTTACATATATTTTGTTGTATGCGTAGCCCTTCTAATGTCATCCTCTTTTCAGTTCTGTTCTCCACGTCTAAAATTCTAGCGTTGGCAAAATCTGCTGTGTGATTGTTTGTGGTCAAGTGCTGCGCTAGCGCTGTGGTGTTTTTCTTATTTTTGGCGTCAAGTTTGTGTTCGTTGATTCTAGTTCCTAATGCTCTCTTCGTCGTTCCAATGTATGTATATTTTATTGCAGATTTCGCCTTCATTTCCTTTGCACGATATTTCATAGACTACATTGTGTAGTTGTTCCTTGTTAATTTTGTCATTTGTTTTGGTATAAATATTTCTGATCGTGTTATGTGGCTTATGTGCATAGCATATGTTATTGTTTTTAATAATTTTGCCCAATGTTTTTTTGTTCGTTAGGTTGGGTATATACGCGACGTCTGTGTCTGTTTCCGTGTTATTTTTATTTATTGTTATGTTGTTATTGCATTTCATTTTATTTATCGCTGTTGTTATTAGTGTCTCTGTTACTCCGCTGGGGTATGCGTTTTTGAATAGAATGTTTTTTATTTTACCCCTATTATCTTTTATGAACTCCTAAACTTTCAAATTGTTTGTACAAATATTCGTGGAATAGTTTTGAGTTAACTTCGACAAAAACCACTGTTTGTTAACAGATTATCCTCGACGAAATTATTTTCGTAAAGTTTGTGCTATTTTGGCAGAAGTGTTTTTCTTTTTCAAGCGTTCTCTTTTACTTTAAAATTGTTCACAACACGTGAATATGTAAGTCGAAGTGGCTTCGCTTGTGGGAAAAATGTAGTAGTTTTCAATTCTTCGTTAAATCGGCTTCCGACAATTTTTAAATTCATGATAAAAGGAATCAAATGCGGCCTTTTAGAGATTAGGTATCGTTTGTTTGTTCGATTACGCATACTTACACATGTTGCCACGCTCATTTTAAATACATTCATTTAATCCTTTGATCTAATATATCGTAAACAATTTTAGCAGAATTGCTTCATGGACTCTATAATTGGGCAGTTATGTTTTGTACTCAGCTGCAATTGAATATATGTATAACTTCCGGGGTTTTGTTTGATCGAACGAATTTTCACTTGGTATTATGACGCTCATTCGATGAAGAATAGCGCTATTGTGAATTTCGCTCATTTAGGTTGTTCACAATAGTATATTTTTCAGAAGCTGTACAAATCGGGCAAACTAAATAGTGTGCTTATTCATATTTATTTAAATTTGTGCAAATTAAAATGAAGTAAATCAATTAAAAAACTCTTAAGTACGGGCGGAGCCGAACATTAGATACCCGGCGCAAGTATTAAATATAGTTTTTTCCCCTTTCCGAAAAATACCGCTACATTGTAAGCAGGAGTGATTCTACTCCTATTTCAAACATCTTCCATAAACTTATATAGTTATATGTGGGCGGTATCACGCCTTTTTTCCAAAATTCCATAATAATGTTACTTCTTTTTAAGGGATTGTTGTTAGTGTAAATTTTTTGTAAATTAGCGTCCTTAAATTTCGAAATATCGAAGTTTCAAGCATTTCTGAAATTTACCGTTATATAAAAAGTGGGCGTAATTTTAGTTCGGCTTCAATAATTTTCAGCGTTTTCATTTTATGTGGCAAGCACAATAATCATACCGAGTTTGGTACTAATTGATCAAACGCTTACCGAGATAAACATATGTGGTCATAAATGGGCGGTGCCACACCCGTTTTCCAAAATTTTATCATATTTCTTGCTAAAGATTTAATAAATTAGCTTCAGTATTTACTGATTTATCGAAGATTTCGTCCAAAATTTCGTTCCAAAATTTTATCATATTTCTTGCTAAAGATTTAATAAATTAGCTTCAGTATTTACTGATTTATCGAAGATTTCGTATTTCTCTAAATTACCGTTATATGGGATGTGGCCGTGGTTATTGTCCGATTTTAAAAATTTTCTGCCGTTTGGTGTGTTGTACCAAGGCCAACAACCGCGCCAAGTTTTGGGGAAATTGGTAGAGCGGTTACCGAGATATACACATGTAATCATAAATGGGCGTGGCTACGCCCATTTTCGAAAAATTTAAAATATTCTTATTTTTCGTCCAATAATCATTGTAAATATCAATTTTGGTAATAAGCTTCAGTAGTTAATAAAATATCGCAGTTTTCGTATTTCTGAAAATTATCGTTATATGGGAGGTAAGCGTGGTTATTGTCCGATTTTGCCCATTTTCAATACCGTCCTACGCTAAAAAGAAGTACACATACCAAGTTTCGTTAATAGGGCATTCGCACGAGGCGATTTTACAGGCAACAAAAGTTGAGTACGAAGTTGAATGAGAAGTTGAAAGTGAAAAAGTTACCATCCCTATTCAGACGAGGCGATTTTCGATTCAACACGAATCGTTATTTACATTATTGAAAATGGATTTAAATCGCAAAATTTTATCAATTGGTGTAAATTTGGTAAGCCAAGCGTTGGTAGAAGTACTTTTAGCGAAGCTGAAAGATAAAATAAGAGTAAAAAAGTAAAAAAGAAAAAAAAAGTATGTATACAGAACAGTGTTGGCAATTTTGGTACAATTGTACTTGTTGGATACAATTTCATTTACAATATACTTTCCTACTACGCAGTCCTTTTTAGTACAATTTTGTAATGAATACTAAAAATATATAGCTCTGAAAATTCACAGCAAGAAATTTTTTGTTTCTCTTTTGTTCGCCTGTTCGTACTTACCTTTGTAAGTTTTGAAAAATGGCTTGAACGAACCAGTATAATATAGCCTAGGCAAATTTTTAAAGAAACTAAGTTTTATTAAAACAAAATGTCGAAGTCAGCTTCATATAGAAACAAAGTCTTCGTTAGTTATAAGAATAGATTTTCTTAAATATAATACCTTTACGGCACTCACATTTTGACAAGATGTTACTATGTATTTTATTATTCTTTAATTTTTATTATCTGTTTATAAAATACAATGTATTCTTTAAGAAAAACTGTATAAACCCAAGATTAAATCTTTGCGAAACATCCAAAAACCAACATACTTTCGTAAAAATTTCGAGCTTTATTAATATTCTTTAGTTTTTAGCCCATTCAATTTTAGTAAAATAAAGTGCAAGTTTAAAGTAGCTGAGACTTACCGTTGAAATTGGCAATTTTTTTTGTCGACGATGTCAGCCATTTTCTTCCATACAAAGTGTGTTAGACGATTTTTTTATATGGAGAAAATTAGCAACACCTTCATCAAAGAAATCTTAAAAAACTTAGTTATATTAAAATTTAATGGGCTAAAAAACCGCACACTCAAAATAAATCTAGGAAATCGAATTAAAAAGCTTGAAATTTGAAAGTGTGTGGGGTTTTTTTTTAATGTTGCACAAAGTTTGAAGTTTGGATTTGTACGGCTTTTCTTAAAATATAAACCGTATTTTTACAAAAAATAATTAAAATTGAATTATATTAAGATAAATGGTCAAATCTTGTCGTAAAGTTTTGATAAATACTTGAAATGCTATTAAAATGTCAAATTTCAGTACTGAATCCAAAGGAAAATGTCTCTTTTATCCATTAATAATAACTTAAATATGATTTTTGTTAAGATGTATACCTGAAAATGTGTGCATACATATTTGCGTTAAATGCAGTACATGTGCACGTGGAATCACTTTGTAAAAGTGTAAAATACGTGAACGTATGTACATAAAGAATAAAACTTTCTCATGAATACCATAAAATCATTGGTCTTGGAATGTACTAAGAAAATATATGAGCGTATTAAAAAGTGTATACAATTTATAGCCGAAAAGTACATTTTTTGTATAGATTTCATACTGAAGGAACAATTTCATTTCCCAACACTGATACAGAATGTAAACAAACACAGGGTTGCAAGGAAAAAAAGTTGAACGAGCTCAAAGTTGGCTGGCGACCAACTTTTTTGAAAGCGATTAGTTGAAAGGCCGTTCGGACGAGGCGATTTTTGCTTTCAACTAAAAGTTGCCTGAAAAATCGCCTCGTGCGAAAGCTCTATAAGACATCTCAATTTTAATCGATTTCTTTTTTCATTCTGATCATTTATGTATACCTTTGTCTATATCTATCTCGAATCGTTTTGCCTGTTACAAACAACCGTTATGTGAACAAAGTTATAATACCCTTGCGCACAAGTGCGCTCGGGTATAAAAAGGCAAGTTTATAAAAACTTGGTAAAAATGGGTACATCAGAGTTCTGGTCGACGATTCGGCAGAGGATGAGGGCTTAGTAAACTGGCCAGGAGTACAAAACGTCTAAGTTTAGTCTTTCGAATATATTTTGACATACAATATATTTAGGAAATTCGTCTACAGATTTATTAAAAACCCAAAGAGGCGTTTTTAGACCTGGGCCCAATTGCACCAACGGCTTATCATTTATCACTTTACAACTTTT
>NW_023458694.1:157455-157632 GCF_013731165.1 Rhagoletis pomonella
ATCATGCATAAAAACAAAGTTGAAAAATTGTGAAAAGAGTTAAAAAAAATGTGTTTGCTGGGCATATATACGCAGATATTTTAAGGATCATAAATTTAAATATATGTACATCATTTGAAAGGCCCAAGTTTCTTCTTTCTTAAACGAGTGAGAAACTCGGTCGATAGTCAACAATTA
>NW_023458694.1:157732-162285 GCF_013731165.1 Rhagoletis pomonella
TAATCTTAAGTTTAATATTAACATTAATCTTAATCTTAATTTTAATCCTAATCCTAATCTAAATCTTAATCCTAATGTTAATTTTAATACTAATCTTAATTTTAATGCTATTCTTAATCTTACTCTTAATTTTAATCCTAAGTTTTATATTAATATTAATCTTAATCTTAACCCTAATGCCCCCTAAGGCCCCTTGCGAATCGTGATATTTATGTTTTATTCTTAGCAGGGTTCGGATTTGCCCCACTTTAGCCCCGCACTCGCTCGTTAGTTTGCTCTGAGCTAGCGCAACTCACGAGCAACAAGCGAGGCTGTTTGCAAACGAGCACTCGTTAAGTACGAGCGCACGCGCTGAGCAGCCAGCGAGCGAGTAAGCAAACGAGGGCAGCGCAAGAGTAGAGCGGCAAGCAAACGAGGGCCTCATTAGCTCTGCCCTCGCGAGGGCGTCGTTGCGAGCGACGCACTCATTTGCAGCAACAGACGAGCGAGGCGAGTAAACGAGCGAGGCAAATGAGGCAAGCAGATTAGACAGGCAAACGGGTTGTTTGGTCAGCAAAAATGTATGGGATAAAAATTGCATCAAGAAAGAATTTCGAGTAAAGGATTGTATGCACGCATGCAGATATGTATATACATACATACATGTATACACATATGTATATATTTATTTATGTATATATTCTCATGCACAGAAGAATAGATGCGTGCTATTTTGACCAGTTTTATCTACTAGGTAGGCACATACATATGTGCATACATATCTATGTATGTAGGTATAATTTTTTAATGTTCAATAATTTCTTATAAAATTTCAACTTACTAACGTCTCTTTTTATGCGGTTATTTGTTATGTGGATTTGAATTTATGCGGTTTTTCAAAGCCTTTTTTCGCTGTAGCGATTTTGCTTTTTTGAGAGCATTTATTACTTTTTTTCAATATGTAAGGGGCAATGCTTCTGATAAATAATTTGTCTTTGTATTCTTACATACAAGTAATTACTAAGTAATTTGACTAAGTAACTATGTTACATATGTATAAATGAGAATATAATATTTATAAAAATCATAATTTTGTCTTTCATTTCATAAATGAGCAGGACATTAGCATTTTCAAACAAAATATTCCTAGTTTAGCCTCCATACATATGTATGTATGTAATATAATACAAACTACTATCTGATAATTAAGGCTGGTCCACATAGAACTTTCGCGTTGACTTTGTAGTTGGCGTTGGTTTGACAGAACGCAAGTTAAAAGTATGCGTTCTACAATGAAGCTTGGTAGAGGCTACTTTGGCCACTAAATTAACATATTAACGAGAGATAAATTACTATTTCATATCAATAATTGCATGAAAAATTATATTTCTTACCTTCATTTGATTAAAAGGAAAAAACATTTTATTAAATTTTATTTATTTGCAACAGCTGGCGACCGACGCAGCGATCTTTCTGCTTAGTGTTGGCCTTATGGTCTGATTATGCATACTTCGCATAACTTCGCACAACTTCGCATAAACTTCAAACTGTAATTTCGTATGTACTTTGTATGTATTTTGTATGTGTTCCATTACCCAGAAATTAGCAGAACTTTTAAGAACTTAGCGATCTGTTGAGTTTAGATTCTGCTTCACATTTTCTTAAGTTACATTTTTAGTGCACTGGTACAAATGGTTGTGCGAAGCTATGCGAAGTATGCATAATCAGACCCTTAGCGTTGCCAAATTTTTTATATGTGGACGGCTGCTTTGAAATTCGACGCCAACGCAACGCCAAAGTTGTATGCGAACCGGTCTCTATTCTTTGTTTACGCAAATTTTGCCATGTCTACATATCCATATATACATGCATACATATGTACATATGTCCTTGAACAACAGGCCACAAATAAATATTTTCACCAAGGACTATATTTCATTCCGGTATACAGCATAGCAGCAGCTACAAGTAGCAAACTATTTTGGGGGTGTTAACAAGCGCTTACTTGTTTTTTGTTTCTGCGGAACAAGCGATTAAATCTTCGTTACTTACTTTTCTCTGTAAAGACAAAATACATGCATATGTACATACATACATAAATGCATATATACATAAGTACGAACATACAAACATATATAAATATGCATGTTATGTGTGTACACATGTATGAATATAACTCTAAAAAATAATTCATTCCATAATCTATGCTTATGTATGTAATAAATTTTATTTGTTGTTTTAAATGCTGCCCTAATATAATACTTCACATATATATGTGCATATGTACATACAATTATTAACCTACTTTCGCACATAATCTATTGACATACATTCCCACATTTTTATGCACAAAAATGCATGTGTTGTATAGTACACTCGGAGCGCTCGCTCGTCGCTCACTCGTCTCTCCTAGCAGAGTGAGTGTGCAGACAGCTACTCGCCTCGCACTGCGAGCGAGGCAACACACAACAGCCTCGCTCGTTTAATAGGAG
Source organism: Rhagoletis pomonella (assembly GCF_013731165.1). NCBI lineage: Eukaryota > Metazoa > Arthropoda > Insecta > Diptera > Tephritidae > Rhagoletis > Rhagoletis pomonella. The sequence goes on from NW_023458694.1 coordinate 160,204, forward strand.
CGCGAGCAAATAAGCAGCGCTCGCTCGTTTGGCGAGCGAGCCAAACTTCTTGTGCCTCGCCTCATTGCTGCTATGAGTACGAGCTGCGAGCACCTCGTTGTATGCGAGGCATTGAGTAGGAGTTTGCTCGCTCGCTCGCTCGAACTCCGAGTTTTTGCCCACCCTGATTCTTAGCCTTATAACTACAAGTACTTATACCCACTAATAATATGTTGTTCTAGGTACCAAATAAAAATAGGCAGAACCGATTGTTTTTCTAACGTCACTATTGATTTTTCACTATTGAAATTAGAGCTGACAAACTATCGATAGTGGCTCCATTCGATATTCTCTATGATTAGAAAGAAAAAAATCGATAGCATCGTTCATGGTGAAATCGTTCCTGGTGAAGTAATAAGAGCGAGAAGAAAGATTTCACATCCAACTACAAACTAATCACAACAAACCAACCAACCTACCAAAGCCTTATTTTAAGAAATAAAACTACCAATTTTGGTCCAATTGGACCAAAACAGCAACACTGGTAGCAATGCTTTGCTCGATATGAAAAAAAAACAGAGACGAAAGGGAATAAATGGAACAATTTTTCATTCTTTAATGTCCCGCTGAGACTCTGCCTATGGAAATGAACGTTGCAATGCTTTGCTCAATGTACAATTTTTTAAATCTTTCGACGCAAATATTTCGAAAATGGTTTACTGAATCATAAATCGGGAAAAGTTTGTGCAAGGTTTCAGATTGAGCACTTTAGTTCGATGTATAATTTGTAGATCGCTGGGAATAAGCGCCTTGTTTCAGAATAATAGTTGCGTTCGCTAAGCTGTTAATTGTTCATGTTTAACCAACACTTTCAGGTTTTTGCGTTCGCGTACGCAAAAAACTTGCAAAGTAGGGGAAATTGGGAGAGCAAAGTGACATTTAATTTTGAGGGGAAGCTGCTGGTTTCTGCTGGAAAAATTTTCGCCAACAGGAAAAAAGCTGATCAAAAACAGCTGGTTGGAATGTACGTTTTAAATTTTACACTTTTGAATGTAAACAAAAATTATATCAGCTGTTCGTCTAACTTGCAAGTTTCTGCAAATTTCCTGCTCGCGTACTGTTTTGGATATCTTTTTCTTGTGAGAGAACTGGTGACATTTCGCCGGAATTTTGCTGTTGGATGTTTTTTACTGGAGATTTTAAACGAATGCACCTAATATATAGAATATTCTGGTGATAATTGTACCTACACTATTATTTGTTAGTCTTTAACCGAACTTCACACGACATGCGACGATGTCATACGAATATGTACGTATGTATACACACAGTTTTCGTATTTATTTATCCCTCCATCTTCCCGCTTAAGCAATGCTTTTACATTTGCATACACAATGCTGCGGTCAATACGAAAATTTTAACATTTTCCCACGCAAATATAACAGAAACAAATTGACAAATTTTTAGTTTGATAATTTTGGGCTAGTATAGTCCTCAAGCTCTGTCATTTGACAAATATATCAACTCTCTCTATACTATCGATAGTGGATAAAAAAACATCGATAGTAACGCAAAACAGTAAGGCATTTGATATATCGATAGTGCCATCGATAGTTTGTCAGCTCTAATTGACATCATTATAATAAACTTCAAGATGCCTAAATGCAGCGAAAAATGTAAAATCGTGGAATTTTTAATTAAAGATGCTATTAACGAAGCTGATTTCGGTAAATTAAGTAAATACAAGTAGTGTTAGCGTTAAGACTGAAGTTTACAATTAAACAAGATGATGCGGTGGACGATGTTTTAGAAAACTTGTACGAAGACCTTTTCTGTGTTTTATCGTGCCGCAGAGCAATTTCAAATCAGGTTCCTAAATCCTGTATATGGCGCAATGATGTATTAACCCAGTTGGATGATGGCCGATTTAAACATATGCTAAGAGTGAATAGAGAACAATTCGCCGAACTAGTTTCCCTTGTTGCTGACGAAATTGAATTTAAATTGCCATATAGGCAGTTTAGTGTCGAGTTACAGTTGACTATTGTCCTTTATCGTTTAGGAGCTTCAGGCGAGAATGCCACGTTTACACAAATCGCCTCA
>NW_023458694.1:162385-166197 GCF_013731165.1 Rhagoletis pomonella
AAACTTTGCGCAAGTTCGATAATTTGCTAAAATGCTAATGATAATTCGTTGGTGCAATAGGGCCCTGCTGTCCGCTACACAAAAACCTGCTGCAGCAATGCTCTCCGGCCAAATCTATTTAAATTATTTTAAACTATCAACAGCTCAACGCTTTTGTTCTCAGAAATCGTGCTGAATGAGTATTGGGATTTTCTTTCATGAGTGCAACCAGCCTTTCGAGCTTGTGTTTAGTATTCACGACGTTAGACCTGCATGATTTTAATAAAAATTGGTGTCTAGCCCCCAAAAAACAATAAAACAAACGCAAAATCATATATTTTTCACAGTTTCCTAACACTTCGCTACAGCATCGAAAGCAAAATTTTGTTCGGCAGAAAATTCGATACTCAACGAGAACGGTTGCATAGCTCATAATACGAATTTCACATTCGATCATCGATAACCAGCGATGATCAAAAATCTAATGCAACTCATAATAAGAGCCATAAACTAGTTAGCATGGAGAAACCTACTGAATCATATGAAACAGGCCGAATTCTAGTGAGAGCTTCTATTGAAGAGCGAGACCAGGATATTGGGCAATGCTTTGAGGAAATCGCCAGCGGCTCTGATATTGATTCCAGTAGTGATAAACGATGGAGAAATGGAGAAATATTTACAGATACCCCCTATACCCAGACAAGAAGATCCTTTCATTTGGTGGAATCGTAAACGGCCGCTGTGGTGTAGCGGTTAGCCGGGGTTCAAGCCCGGTTCAACCCATCAATCGCCGTTCGGAGTTGGCGTAAAACTGTAGTTCCCTCCCCCTGTGTGACAACATCAATAAATCGGAGGGGAGAAGCCCGGTCAAACACTAACAAATGTGTAAGCACCAATTTATTATTATTATACATAGTCGCAAAGAATTTCCAAATTTGTTTGCACACTGGCAATGAAGTATCTCTGCGAACCACATTCCTCAGTGAACTCAAAAATAGTATTTAGTGCATCGATTAGCATTTATGTTGAAAATAGAAATGGGTTCTTCACCGGCAATGCGGAAATGCTTCTTTTCACAATGAAAACTATATAACTTGTTAACTCCAATTACTAATAAGATACTATTAAATTTTTATGATTAATAAAATTAAATTTAAATTAAATTTTAATAATTAAAAAAAAAATCTGAACTAGATTTTCAAACAGAATCTTCTATAATCGAAATCCGGAAATCCGGCCAGATTTTAACCAGTATCCGGCCGGATAGTCGGATAACAGAATATAGGACGGATAAGCCGGACACCGGAATCTACCAGATACCCGGCACATCCCTAGTTGTTTGTATTTTTCTCTGCTTTGGCTAGCACTATTGACGGTGCTGAGTTAAGATTTGCTGAGATAATTGAGAAATGTAACTATGTAAACTAATGTTTTATCGGCCGCTGTGGTGTAGTGGTAAGCAGTGCGCGCTTCCACTCCACAGCACCTGGGTTCAAGCCCTGGTCAAAGCAACATCGCAAAAAAATATAGAAAAAAGGTTTTTTCTTAACAGCGGTTGTCCCTCGGCAGGCAATGGCAAACCTTCGAGTGTATTTCTGTCATGAAAAACAGCTTCTCATAAAAATACAATCGCCGTTCGGAGTCGGCGTAAAACTGTAAGTCCCTCCGCTTTGTGTGACAACATCAAGGCGCACGCCACAAATCGGAGGAGAAGCTCGGCCAAACACTAACATATGTGTAAGCGCCAATCTATTATTATTATTAACTATGTAGACGCAAGATTTTTTTTTGTAGAAAGGCTGTCACATTCTAATTTCTTAGCACATGTGATAATTTCGCCCAAACGAAAAAATTCATTGTCAAATACGATAAAATTTACAGTGAATTTTTGGTGTAGCTGTTGGGGTTTAAGTCGTAATATTGGAACAGGTTATGCGTTATAGGATGTAGAACAAAGTTGTATCAAAAATCCAATTTCGTAAAAAATATAACATACGATACTTTTGCGCTAAGGGGTCGATATGTTGTCCGGAGAAGAAAATGTTACTATGGCGTTGATATCTACTGTCGTTTCTGAATATTCACAGGAGCAAGTAGGAGTAGGCGAGTTGCACCTCATCACAGTATATACAGTAATAAACCTTTATGAGTACTCCTCGGGGGTAAAATCTGATCAGCGTTGATAATGAGAAGGAGCATGCATTTTGTTCATTCAGAGTTGTATACAAAATTACTGTAGTATGAAAGGGAGCAACAGCCGTACTATGGCAGAGTGGCACAAGTCATGACTGTGTAATAACCGAAATTAATTGCAAAAGTGTAAAAACATTGCAAATTATTGTCTATTATTATAGATACTGGTAAAGATTATCATAGTTCAGTGTATAACTTGTTATATTACACCGTACCAATGAACATAAATATCAAGAAGGGGCTACAATTATAACGAGTTGTCCCTTCTTGTTATCTACGTTATTTGACCGTACTTGATAATGAACTGTTAAATGCTGAAAACGCTTATAACTTGTAGATCACTCAAACTTGGGGGTGCTTAATGAACTGTCTGGGCGGCTGGCAGGCATTGGGGTCTGTATAACTATACAAACCTTGTTTTTTTTTTAAATAAAGACTTAAATATATTTCGAAATTTAGAATATTGCTTGATAAATTGACAAAATTTACATTTTACACATAAATATAATCTTATAATGGATTTTTTTTTTAATTTTAAACTTACATTTAAGAAATTTATTTAGTGCTATAATTACGATTTGAGTTTTCCAGTTTATAAAACACAAGCGTTCATTATGTACTTAACTATTGATATTATTCTTCATTAAGCATGAATATCAGCATATCTTAAAGATGAATATTATAGTTAACCTACATTTTGTTCATAAATAATACATAATCATGTGTATTTTATCCTCGAAGGGAACATTGCTAATCATGAGGCGAAATTCCCCACAGTAAGTGTTGCCGTGCGCGCAAAACGAAAACGCTCCACACAACCCAAAAGTACTCCTCGGGGGCCAAATGGTGAAAAACTGCGAAAAGGTTTATTACTGTATATACTGTGCACCTCATGACTTAATACTAATAGTGGGAGCAGTTGCGATGTTAATCCGCAACCTAAATATGTATATCTAAAGGATTAGTTAATGGTCTCACCTAATAGCTAATGAACTACAATATAATTGCTTGGATGCCGCAATACAAATATGTACTACATATAAAACGTTAGTTAATGGACTTTAAACATGTGATTCACAAGAGAAACGAATTTTACATTTGTTAGAGGCTATGCACTACGACCTTAGGTCTATTGTGAAACGAATTTTACTACTCCTTAGGGATACTCACTTTCCGTAGCATGCGTTGCTAAATTAGCAAATATTTACAACAGATAAAGAGCGACTCATAGCTTAATTCTTGGCAAATGTAAAACCAACAGCTGATCTGTGTTTACGTTCTGAGATAGTGTTGCTGCGTCTTGTACTCATGCATACCCTAGTTGCAGTTACAAATGCTATTACATCAGAAATTAGGTTTTTGAAATTGCTTAACTAAAATTAATCTTAATCTTAATCTTACCTAATCTTACTCTCTATTTTAATCTTAACCTTAATCCTAATCTTAATCTTTCTCTTAATTTTAATCTTAAGTTTAATATTAATAGTAATCTTAATCCTAGTCTCAATCTTACTCTTAATTTTAATCTTAGGTTTAATATTAACATTAATCTTAATCTTAATTTTAATCTTGATCTTAATCCTAATCTAAATCTTAATCTTAATCCTAATGTTAATTTTAATCCTAATCTTAATCTTAAT
>NW_023458694.1:166207-172001 GCF_013731165.1 Rhagoletis pomonella
ATCTTAATCCTAATCTAAATCTTAATCTTAATCCTAATGTTAATCTTTATCCTAATGTTAATTTTAATCCTAATCTTAATCTTAATCCTAATCTTAATCTTAATCCTAATCTTAATCTTACTCTTAATTTTAATTTTAAGTTTAATATTAATATTAATCTTAACCCTAATGCCCCCTAAGACCCCTTGCGAATCGTGATATTTTTGTTTTATTCTTAGCCTTATAACTACAAGTACTTATACCCACTAATAATATGCTGTTCTAGGTACCAAATAAAAATAGGCAGAACCGATTGTTTTTCCAACGTCACTATTGATTTTTCACTATTGAAATTAGAGCTGACAAACTATCGATAGTGGCTCCATTCGATATTCTCGATGATTAGAAAGAAAAAAATCGATAGCATCGTTCATGGTGAAATCGTTCCGGGTGAACTACAAACTAATCACAACAAACCAACCAACCTACCAAAGCCTTATTTTAAGAAATAAAACTACCAATTTTGGTCCAATTGGACCAAAACAGCAACACTGGTAGCAATGCTTTGCTCGATATGAAAAAAAAACAGAGACGAAACCGAATAAATGGAACAATTTTTCATTCTCCAATGTCCCGCTGAGACTCTGCCTATCGAAATGAACGTTGCAATGCTTTGCTCAATGTACAATTTTTTAAATCTTTCGACGCAAATATTTCGAAAATGGTTCACTGAATCTTAAATCGGAAAAGTTTGTGCAAGGTTTCAGATTGAGCACTTTACTTCGATGTATAATTTGTCTCTTTACGATTTGTAGATCGCTGGGAATAAGCGCCTTGTTTCAGAATAATAGTTGCGTTCGCTAAGCTATTAATTGTTCATGTTTAACCAAAACTTTCAGGTTTTTGCGTTCGCAAAGTATTGGAAATTGAGAGGGCAAAGTGACATTTAATTTTGAGGGGAAGCTGCTGGTTTCTGCTGGAAAAATGTTTGCCAACAGGAAAACAGCTGATCAAAAACAGCTGGTTGGAATTTACGCAAATCACAAAATTGAATTTGATGGTTTGGAAGTTAAAAATGACAAAATGCGACTAAAAAACTGGTAAGAAGTAAGTAGTTATTTGTTTAATCAATAAACTATGTCAGTATAACACTTTGTGATGAGTTTTCGTACGTTTTAAATTTTACACTTTTGAATGTAAACAAAAATTATATCAGCTGTTCGTCTAACTTGCAAGTTTCTGCAAATTACCTGTTCGCGTACTGTTTTGGATATCTGTTTCGTGTGATAGAACTGGTGACATTTCGCTGGAATTTTGCTGTGGGATGTTGTTTACTGGAGATTTTAAACGAATGCACCTAATATATAGAAGATTCTGGTGATAATTGTACACTAATATTTGTTAGTCTTTAACCGAACTTCACACGACATGCGACGATGACATACGACTATGTACGTGTGTATACATACATATATATGCATGTGTTTTTGCAGTTTTCGTATTTCTTTATCCCTCCATCTTCCCGCTTAAGCAATGCTTTTACATTTGCATACACAACGCTGCGGTCAATACGAAAATTTTAATATTTTCCCACGCAAATATTTCAGGAACAAATTGACTAATTTTTAATTTGATAATTTTGGGCTAGTATAGTCCTCAAGCTCTGTCATTTGACATATATATCAACTCTCTCTATACTATCGATAGTGGATAAAAAACATCGATAGTAACGCAAAACAGTAAAGCATTCGATATATCGATAGTGCCATCGATAGTTTGTCAGCTCTAATTGACATCATTATAATAAACTTCAAGATGCCTAAATGCAGCGAAAAATGTAAAATCGTGGAAATTTTAATTAAAGATGCTATTAACGATGCTGATTTCGGTAAATTAAGTAAATACAAGTAGCGTTAGCGTTAAGACTGAAGTTTACAATTTCAGTTAAACAAGATGATGCGGTGGACGATGTTTTAGAAAACTTGTACCAAGACCTTTTCTGTCTTTTATCGTGCCGCAGAGCAATTTCAAATCAGGTTCCTAAATCCTATATATGTATGGCGCAAGGATGTATTAACCCAGTTGGATGATGGCCGATTTAAACATATGCTAAGAGTGAATAGAGAACAATTCGCCGAACTAGTTTCGCTTGTTGCTGAATTTAAATTGCCATATAGGCAGTTTAGTGTCGAGTTACAGTTGGCTATTGTCCTTTATCGTTTAGGAGCTTCAGGCGAGAATGCCACGTTTACAAAAATCGCCTCAATTTTCGGAATTGGAGACGGTGGTACAATTGTTAACATAACAAACCGTGTTTTTAAAGCCATATTACAAATCAAAAATAAATTTATTTACTGGCCAAATGAAGGCGAACGCGCTGAAATTGTAGCGGCTACATTCCATGAACTGCCATTTTGTATCGGATATATAGATGGGACGGAGCTGAAATTAGCAGAAGCGCCTGTTCAGTATCACACAGCTTTTTTTTTCGAGAAACCATTGCTACTCGATCAAAGCACAGGTTGTATGCGACTACAGATTACGAATTCGCAACGTGGTAGTGGGGCATCCTGGTAGCGTTCATGACGCCCGAATATTTCGAAATTGTGCTCTTTTCAGAGGGAAAGAAAATTATTTCTCTGGTAGTCAATGGATAGCGGCAGACTCAGCCTATCCATTATGTGAACGAGTTATCACTCCATATAGAACAAACCCACAGCAGATGGACAGCTCCAGTAGAAAAACATTTAATTTTCGGCACTGTAGTTATAGAGTAAGAGTTGAAAACTGTTTCGGCATTTTAAAAGAAAAGTTTGGTAGTCTAAAGGAGCTTAGAATGCGCTGTAAAAACCAGGGTTCGAAAACAAACGAAACATTTCAGCAATGATTCGTCCAAAGATACAAAACTTTGCGATCAATTCGAATCGTTTTGTACAGGAGTAAAACCAAAACCAGTACCTTTGCAAAGCAAAAGAGTGCAAACAAGACGATTTCTGTTTCGTAGCATTCGCACACACACATGATTGTATATTTAAAATGAATGCACACGTTTTTACCATTCAGTACTAATACTTTTTTTCCCAGGGTTGATATATTTTATACTTTAAAGTTTAAACATATCTGGCATTGAAAAAAAAACATATATGTATACGTATGTATGTATTTCAACGCGTATGTATAGACGTTTTCTGACATCAACCCATGGCTAATGACTGGTGCGAAATCAGTCCAAACAAACATCGCAACCGTCGAGCACAAAGGACACATCTTGATACATACATTTACATATATTAGATTCGAAACTAGTGAACTGTATATAGAAATATAAAACAGTGTCAATAGAATTGAGTTTTTAAAACTTTTGCTTGAAAAAACTTAAGAATTTCATTACCGGCATCTGTCCCTTCGTATTATAGACTTTTAGAACTATAAAAGGTCTATTCTGCACGTAACCCAAGATTTTGTAACCGGAAAATTTTATTACCAAAAAATGTTACCTGTTCATGTCACCGCGATTCTAGGAACGTTGGTAATGCTATATATTCAGCAATTCAGCCATGGAAATTCTGGCATTGCATATTTCACGGGGCGGGGCAATATTTTGTTACCAGCTTATGAGATGGTAACAAAATTTATTTAAATTTATATGATTTTTTTCTATTAATTTTTTTCTTCAGTTTTCAAATTTGAAAACTTTCAAAACGAAATTTTATAAGGGTTCTTGTTTTCTTTAAAGAGGGGTTGGGAGTAGCATTGTAAAATTTTGTTTATTAATTATTAATTAAAAGGTGTACTATTTAAACATATTTACTACGCACTTCTGCAGTAGGGTACTATAACTTTTCTCACGTAACGGATATTTGGAACAACCAAAATCGAGATAGATATACACTACATTTATGTATAGATGTATGTATATACCGTAAATGCCCAGAATAAAAAGAGAAGTTGATTAGTCCATCTCCGTCTGTCTGTCTGTCCGTTTGTTTGTGTACACGATAACTCTAGCAAAAGTTGAGATATCGGAAGAAAATTCGGTACGCGGGGTTCCCTTTATGCAGGGCAGAAGCGTATTGAAAATCCAAAAATTAAACAATAACCTGGTCCCTCCCATAAAACGGTAATTTCGAAAAATTCAAAAAATTCAATATTTCCTTAATTACAGAAAACAAATTGCTAAAAAACTCACATGTTTTTTATTATACATTTTTGAAAAATGGGACATATTTCTAACTTTTGAAATCAATTTGCTCAAAACATACATTTAGAATAATGTTTTAAGAAATAATTACACCCGAGCGCATTTGTGCACATGGGTATTATAACTTTGTTCGCATAGCGGTTGTTTGTTGTCTAGCCCTTCAGGTTAATAAAGATTGTAGAAAACGATTTTTGCTTGTGTGGGGTCCCGTTTGATTCCCAAAATTGGAAGGAACTGATTTTTTCAAATTGCAAATCCTAATAAATAAATTATTTCTAAAATAGGATACAGCAGACAATATTTAATCATTTTTTATTAATATACCGACACCTGATTGGAAGATCGACCTATCTCGGCAGCCAATTCAAAAACGCCCTAACTCAGAAAACTTTTTATGAAAGTCCTACTTCAGAATTTGGTTGAAGAACGCCCTATCTCAAATGAAAATATATTGAAAATTTGCCGAGATAGGGCGTTTTTGAACCGCATTCTGAGATAGGGCGTTCTTCAACAAAATTCTGAAATAGGGTGTTCTAGAACAGTTTTTTGAGATAGGGAGTTTTCGAACTGGCTGCCGAGATAGGTCGATCTTCCACTTAGGTGTCGATATGTAGTTTTGATGTTAACAAACAAACCAAAACTTGGGTTAAAAAGCGTGCCCAATGAAATGGGTATAAATTCTTAAATATTGCACTTTCGGAAAAGGATGTTAATGAAAATAGAGACCAACGAATTTTGTTAAATATTTTTTTGTTGGAAATGTTGATAATTTGTGGCTTATTGTAAATGAAAAAACCTCCACAAACCAACAAATTCGATTTTCGAATCTTCATTAACTGCTTGACCCAATAGCGACGAAAAAAGTACGAAGAAATTTGTATCAAAAATTTTTATAATTAAATAATGAAATGTATATGTATGTCTAAAGTTAGAACCAGAAGCTCTTAAATTTGTTAGTTTATATCAACTTATATATGTATGTACTAATTTATGCATTATGCATTATTAATGGTATATTGGTAACACTTATTTAGAAAGCTGACAATTTTCTAAACAGAGATGTTAAAATCATTAATAATTTATATTTTTCATAATGACATTCTAACGACACGTTCACTAAAAAATATTTCTCCAATTAATATTTTTTATTCTTATAAAGTCTTGTACAAATTTAAGTGAAAAAAAACTGATGATAACGCTCTACTAACTATTTTTCGTGTTGAAATTTTGCAGACTTTTTAATAAAATGCAACCTGGCGTATTTTTCAGTGGGTTTTGTGTGTTCAAAATATTTATATCAATTGATTGGTACTGAGTGGATGTGTGCACACATAGCAAAAGCTGCATTCATCTGAGTGCTTATTCAGTGTTAAAAGTGAATCGTTCGTCATTCAATTTTTTCAATCTTTCTTTGAATATGGAAATGTGTGCAATCGTATCTACTTTGAGTGAATGTAGAATTGGAAAACTATAAGCCGCATTATTCAATAAGGGAGAATTCAATGAAAACATAATAATATAAAATTGATGATTTTTAATTTCAAATGATTTCACAGTTTTACAGCTCTGCTTCGTACATATGCCATGTGTGTTTGTATTCATGTATGTACGCAA